>NW_026590905.1:3264766-3265653 GCF_907164565.1 Psammomys obesus | reverse complement strand
ACTGGATGCCTCTCCTAGGCCGTGGAACTGGATGCCTCTCCTAGGCCAGCCTCTCAGGTGCAGAGTGCTGGGCACTGGGCCCAGGCTCAACAATGTCTTGGTGAGGGGTCTGGGGTGCTTTGCAAATGACTCAATGCCTTGATATTCTGAGAGTGGAATAGCAGCACAGGGCTCCCTGTAAAGTTGGTAGATATTTGAAGTCTCATTCCCTATGCCTCCTGTATCTGCGAGTGCCCCCCCCGCAACCCCGCGCCCAGGAGACTCCCAGGTACAGGGACTTGTTTGGGGTGGGAACTATGGTGGCTGAAAATCAAAACTGCCTGGACAGCTGTTTTTGTTTCTGTCTAGAATGTCTAGGTCCTGGACTGGTCTGTTTACAGGGAAGGTCTTGACATCAGTGTTGTTTAGGTGAGCCCAATGCTCAGGCAGTGTTACTGAGAGTTCCTTTCGAGTTCATCCACACCTTCTGTCAAACTTGTTTTAAAAGACAAGCCTCAAACTACAAATTACCCACACTTCGATGATCCCAAGTTAGCACTGTACAATTTAGCACCTCAGCCTGGTGTCTAAGCCCATGGATGACTCAAGGGTCCTGTGAGGCACCTGCTGACAACCCCTTCCACCAGGGAGAGGCACACAAATGCTCAGCACACGACTGTGTGAAGAAGGGAGGGCTAAACCGATGCCCAAGTCTGCAACGATCCTTAAGATTCCTCCCTGCTCACCAGGATCAGCCCGCTCTCTGTCTATCTGGTGAGATTCCAGCTTCTCTGGGAGCCCTGGAGACTAGCGACACCCCCGGTGAGAACAGAGTGTTCAGCCCCATGTCTGTCTTCCTCATTGCCATCAGTTCTAGACATTAGGACATTCCAGCTCAGATCCCATTT
>NW_026590905.1:3251414-3264756 GCF_907164565.1 Psammomys obesus | reverse complement strand
TTCCAGCTCAGATCCCATTTTGGATGTGTGTGTGTGTGTGGGGGGGGTGTCTGAGGCTAGGGAAAGAAAGAATGGTCTTGGAGATGTTACCGGCTCAGCTTCTTCATCTTGAGATGTGATGGGCTATACAAGTTTGTACTCAGCTGACTATTTTCAAGTGGAATCCCTGTTATCTATTGTATGTAGACCTCCAATGTACAAAGCTGGAAAACTGTTGAGCAGATAGGACTGAACAGAGAGAATGTAAGGCCCGGAACTGTGATCTCTACATCTTTCTCTGCCCTGTCCCACTTTCTAGGAAATGTCAACCTGATTCCAGGGCTCCAAGGACAAAAGTTTAAAAAAACCCACTGGATTAGATCATCAGTAGCATTTCTCCTGGTGCTGCCAAGCACAAAGAAAGTAGATCGAGAGGAAGTGGAGGAGGATGGAGGGGGAGGGGCTACAAGGAGTGGGGAGGAAGAGGAAAAGGAAAAGAAAAAGAAAGATGATAATGATAATAATAGGGGAAGGAGGGGATAAGAGGGGGAGGAGAAGAAGAATGGCGATGATGATGACAATAATGATAGAAGAAGAGTCATGTCATGAATTTCAAAGGTCAAAGTTCATCTGCCTCTTTCATTAGTTTGGAGGAGAGACAACCCATGGCATTTCAAAATTTAGTTCCTCACATTTATAACTGTTTCAGGGACAGGAATTTTGAGGAATGATTTGTATTTAAGCAACTCACTCAGAAACTCCTAAATCAATTTCCATTCCATTCCTTCATTTTCTTGGTAATGGGAGACATGCAGACTGGCAGCTGAGAAAGGACGGTGGTCCAGCTGAGTGATGCCGAAGGAGGCGTTAGATTTGGATAGAAGTCGGACATCAGGGCCAAAGGGGAGGAAGAACCCAAGGATGGGCAGGCAAGCCTGGGATGAAGTTGCGAATGTGCAGAGGGCCAGAAGGGAGTCAGGAAACAGCTCAAGAGCTTCCAGGAAGGTGGCTGCTCACCTCCACGCTGCTCAGCCACCGCCGGATCGACAGGAAGGATTGCTTGGCTGTGAGGTCATACATAACAACCACGCCGTCGGCCTTTCTGAAGAACTGCTGCGCGACACAGCGGTATCTGCCATGGGAGAGCCACTGTCAGGTGTGTGCCTTTCTTGGGAACCCTGGCCTGGCCTGGGGCCTGTGGCTGCAGCGCCTCACCTCTCTTGCCCAGCCGTGTCCCACAGCTGCAGGGCCACTTGTGCATTGTCCACAGTGACTGTCTTCACTCGGTAGTCAATGCCTGCAAGGGGAAACAAGCCTGTGAGAGCTGCCTTGGTCATGGACATCCTCAGTTCTAAGTCAGGAGACGATGCCTCCATGCCTGGAACCAGAACAGGCAACCTTCCCTTGGTAGTGCCTGGGGGACATCGTGGAAAAATGGACTGAGCATTATACCAGGAGGCATGAGGCCTGAGTTCTGACCTTGTCTAGGGCTGTGGGGCTTAATAACATAACCAAACCTAACGTCACTTGCGGGATCCTTGCTGTACCATCCTGCACCTGCTCTGGGAAAAATGGATGAAGTCATGCACAAAAGCAACATGCAACATTATTCCTGATTGGGTTTCAGCCCTGAGGTCTGAAAATCTCAGTGCAGCTTCTTCGAGAGTTGTCCAACCTTATGGCTTCTCTGAGCCACACCGAAAGATTAATAATTGTCTCAGGCCACGCATTAAATACAGTGGGATGGGTTCTGTGGGTTGCAAGCATATCTGTTTCATTTTGTGTGACATTTCTTATTATATGCAAAGTTCATGTTTGAGAACCACACAATAAAGTTACACAGCACACACACACACAGCACACACACAAAAAATCTCAGGTAATGTTCTAAGTTTGATGTGGGGTCATATTCACAGCTATCATAGGGTACACATGGACCCCTAGTCATGGGTTGGACATGCCCTTCACAGACCTTCTTTTCTCCTGTGATCTTAAGAATTTTAAAAAGTGAGTAAAGATGTTTTCTCAAGCCTTATTTATGACTCCTGGTTGCAGAACTCAACGGCATGGAAGGAAACACTTTCCACTTTCACAAAGACCTAAGAGTCCTTGCCCTGCAGGGAGCGGGAGCAGAACAAGGGTCAGAAGCCTGGGCAGAGAGTAGCAGGAGATATGTGGCAGTTAGAAAAGAGGCAGGAAGCAGGATAGGTCACCCCAGGCCCTTTGCTTCACAGACAGGGCCAGAGATAGGATTGGATTAATCTGGGATGAGAAGAAGAGTAGAATGTTTTTACTACATTTTCCCTGTTTTTCATAGAGACCCCTCATCCTTCAGTATCCTCAAGACCTCCATGAGGGTTATATTTGCATACCTATGCAGACACACACATACACCACAGAGAGATGAGAAACTACTGAGAAGGAATCCTCCCTTCCCTGGGCTGGCAGCTCGGATGAGGCTCCCCACTCCATTTCCAGCATCCTTACCTCGAGTACCCAGGCAGCCCATGGCCATGTGTACCCATCAAAACAGGTAGCAACTGCTAGCTGCTGAACCAGGGACAAGATTTCTTCTTGGTTAAGAGCAAGAGCAGGAGGGGAATCCCAACTCTCTGCTTCAGAGAAGCCCTCTCTGAGCAACCAGCTGTGGAGACTGCACCAGCAGGGCCAGATCTGGAACCAATCAAGGAGCCAGAAGCCCCAAGGACAGAGATTTTTGTTGCTGACATGGAAAACTGGGAGAGGGCAAGCGGATGTTGCTGGGGGCAACTGGTCTTGGCTCTCTCCAGCAAGCCAGCTCTGCCCTCTTCATTGGTTGCTAGAGGATGGACAAGGTCTTTGTTTTGTAGGGAGCAAGGTAGGCCGAGGGCCGGACAAACGTGTTCTGTGCTGTGTGGTGAGCTTGGTACAAGTCCCCCTCCTCGCCTCGGACCTGAAGGGCATTTCTTTGAGCGGCCCCAGACAGGCAGCTGGAGAAGCACATAAGCAAGCTGGCAGAGGCTCGATTGCACAGATAGAGAGCACAAGGACAACACAAGGTGAGGATGGAGTACAGCACCCAGACACCATGACGGGAGAACAGGAGCTCAACAGAGCAGACAGTAGAATAATGTAGGGCCAAAGGGCCTGGAATAAATGAGTTTTAAGAGCATCCGGAAGTTTAAAGGTGCAAGCCCCCAGGAGACCCAGGTTCTGCCGAGGCCCAACAGTACAACCTTGCTGTTGTCATTTCCCCTCAGTTTTAGAAGTTCAGTTCTTGGTACATTGAAGGGGATAGAAGTTTGAAGGAACTGAATTGGGGATTCACAGTCTCTAAGTTCTGCTGGAGCATCCAGGGACAACACTGAGATACCCTTCCACCTGCAAGCCAATCACGTGATGGCTGAAGCGAAGAAGCACCGGTCACTAGAAATGTGCTGTGGGGGTGGTGTGAGTTAGAGCTGAGCTGAAGCATCCCAGGAAGGTGACGTCAGCTTGTCTGGAGAAGATGGGCCAGGCTGTCCCTATGCAGAGAGGGGAGGGGAGGGGAGGGATATGCCCACAAGACACTTGCAGAAGAACCCTGGGGTAACTCAGGAATTCTCAGCAGGACATGGGGTGGGGACCTCACTGGTAGTCAAAAGAGAGCAGAGTACAGATGTCAGGACATGCTTCTGGGTTCTGAGCTGTGCTTCTGAAGCAATGTGAAGCAGTGGGCCCGAGCACAGGGGGGACAGTCTTGGCTGCTGGGGAGGTCTGGTCTCTGATGTTTACTCTGGCTGTGGGCCTCTGTCCCCTCACAGTCTTGCTGGATACAAATAGACCATTTCCAAGGATTTTTCTAGGTCCAGGGTTCCATAAATACCATCATTTGATGTCTACAACTCCTCACAGGCCCAAAAAAGCTGATCTTGAAGGATCAGGCAGGGTCCTGAGGTGGAGTCGGTGGGACCCCACAAGTTGTACCTAATAGTACATATAATCGAGGGTTCTACATAGCACGCTCTCATTGAGTGTAGGAGACCAGAGTCACCCCAAGTGACTGAGGTGAGCCCAGAAGAAAAACCCAGTGTTTGTGCTGGGTGGAGTCATGCCCAATGCTCTGGACAAGGGGTTGGCCAGAGCTCTAGGTAGGGGTTGGGCTGCTGTGGTCTTGGAAAATTGTGACTGCCATGTCACACTCTCCTATAAGAAACTTGATGGCTGGTGTGCCAGTTGCTGTGTGCAGGACAAGGAAAGGTGCATTAATGACTTAAGATCTGGCCCAGCTGCCTCTGGCCATGGTGCATGTTCAGGACCCAAGAACCTACTTTGGGACCTTTAGTTTGTCATTGTGGTGGTTTGAATGGGAATGGCCCCACAGACTCATATATGTGAAAGTATGGCCCATTGAGAGCATGCTTGTTAGGAGGTGTGACCTTGTTGGAGTAGGTGTGGGCTTGTTGGAGGAAATGTGTCACCATGGGGGTGGACTATGAGGTTTCAGAAGCTCAAGCTCAAGGTCAGGGTCTCACTGCCTCTTCTGGTGCCTAAAGATCAAGACGTAGAACTCTCAGCTCCTAATCTAGCACCATGTCTGCCTGCGTGCCTCCACGCTTCCTGCCACGACAATAATGGACTAAACCTCTGAACTGCAAGCCAGCCCCAATTAACATGTTTTCCTTCTTAAGAGTTGCCATGGTCACGGTGTCCCTTCACAGCAACAGAAACCCAAACTGAGACAGCCCTCTTCCTGAAGTGTAGCTGTTTCTCCACAATGTGTGGCGGTCTCCTTGGAAGCACAGATGGGTCAATTTTCGTCTTCCTCGGAGCCGTCTATCTCAGGCCTGGGGTCGGAAGTGGAAGTGGACTTGACCACATTGTAAGGGGAAGCATGCAGCTTAGAGCTGAGCTTAGAGGGACTCCAGAGGTATCTTCTCCGTCTCCCTGAACCCATACTTAGAAGCCTGACTGTGGAGCTCACTCTAGAGCACTTCTCAGGAAAGCCAACCTGGCTGCCAACGGCCATTGCAGTACTCTCCACTGTTAGCACACTGGTTCCCGTTCAAAGCAAAGCTAGGTCAGACGGTGCTGGGTTTGGAGCCAGTGTCTGCCCTGCTTCCTTCCATGCCTGATGCTCTGAATTGGGATGCCCCCAGTCTTCATGTGGAGTGATGCAGCGTGCATGGGCAAGATATGTCGGCATAGGACAAGGCCCACCAGTAAGAACAGGGCAGTGAAGCCTGTGGGAAGAGACCACAGGTAGCAAAGATGATGGAGGAGCCAGTTCAGGGTGAGAAACAAATGCTGAATCGCCTAATAAAAGACCCTGGCGGGGGGGGGGGGGCTTGAGAGATCTGCCTGGCAGCATTAGTTTGCCAGAAGACAATGATCAAGGGTGCTCTGGCAGGAGACGTGGGCTTGGAAGCACTTGGGGGATCCATATCAAGCCCTTTCTCTTTCCCATGAGAATAAAACAGAAAACAAAAACAAGGCCCAAAGGGGGACTATATCCTCTTGAGATCACAGAGCTAGTTCATAGCAGAAGCATGATGGGGACCTAGGATTTCCAATGACTGAGCCATCAGAGCCTGTCCTGCCTCCAACCTCTGCCCACCTCTGAAGGCAGAAGAGGGACCCCTACCACTCCCATGGTGCTATGTGCATACAGTGCAACAGGGCTAGTCTACTACAGAAAGGGCTAGATGGTGTCTGGTGCCAGCACTAATCACTGATATGTGGATAGGAATCTTCATCTCTCTGGACCTCAGTTCCTCAATCTATCAGGCTGATCAGTGGATCCATGGTCACGGTCAGTGCTCAGATTATAAGACTCCACTGTCAAGTTCAGTTGGCTCACCAGTTCAACTAAAGAGGCACAGCAAACCTTCCCCACATTCATCTTTTGCTGAGTGACTCAACCTGGTAGAAGCTGAGAGGTTAACGTGCCCTTGATCCCGCCGCCCATTCCACACCACGCGCAGCTTTGGGTGAAACAATTAAAAGCCTCTCTTTGAATAAAATATTATCCCTAAGTGGGAACACACTCAGCCATGAATATCTAAGGGCAGCTAAGCCTAATATGCTCCTACAGTTAATGCTCGGTGACTCCCAGCAGACCTGGGATGCATGACTAGTACCAGTCAGGGGAAAAGATGGCTTTCGGGTTGTTGGCTGTAGATGTGTCCACGGGCCTAAAGGCAAGACAGGAAGGAGTAGGCCCATGGGAAAGGTTGGCAGAGCTTGGTTCTGGGGGCGTTCCCATCAGATCTGGGGAAGCATGAAGATTCAGAGCCCCACTGATTGAAAGTGGGCAGAGGACTGCTGAGATGACTCAGTGTGTAAAGACACTTGCTGCCAAGCCTAATGACCTAAGTTTGAGTCCTAGGACCCACACGGTGAAAGGAGAGAACCAACTCCCACGGGCCGTCTTCTGACTCCCATATTTGTGTTGTCACGGGCAAGGGTGTGTATGTAATTTATGCTTGCATGCATGCAGCATACACACATACATGCATACATACAATTAATTTTTTAAGTGAGGCAGAAGTAGCATATGCTGGACTGGAGCTCACAGAGTGGACCCGGAAGACCTTAACCCCACCTTTGTTAACTTCAGCTCCTTAAATACAAGGCTGGGACTATGAAGCACTCACCCAGCCCACCAATCTACTCCATCCATCCATTGTGAGCTTAGCAGCCCAACAGTGCCGGGAGAGGTGGGTTCCTTCTAGCCCACTGCCGCACAGCCGGTGCCTCCATTCCTCCCATCAGCCCTTCATTCTCTCCCTGAGCAGAGAACTCACCCACAGTGGCCGCCATGCCTGAGGAGAAGCGGGCCTCACAGATCCTCCTCAAGAAAGATGTCTTCCCCACAGCGGAGTCACCCACAAACACGATCTTGAAGAGCCTGTCTGGGGTAGACAGAATGCTTTCCTCCTGTGGATGGAAGACAGCCTGGTCACCTGTTGGGCATGGCCGCTAGCCCTGGCTGCTGCCGGATTGCCTTTTGTATCACTGCAGTGGTCCACTGAGACAGCAGCGCTGGGGAGGCCAGGATGCAGCTAGCACTGGACTTGGAGCATTAAGGCTCCTTCTGGCATGAACAAGAGACTGTTTGGAGAAATGACAGCCTTTCACATATGCTCGTGCCTGATGGGGGCTCTGGGACAGGCAGGCAGGCCTTGGTTGGTGGAGTGGATAGGCCAGACATGTAAACAGTTACTGAGAGTGTGGTGTTCCCAGAGGACTGAGGGGGAGAAGGTGGCAAGGGTCAAGAGGGGCTTATGGAGAAGGCAGAACTCGTATACGGGCAGAGAGGACAAGTGTGCTGGGGTTTTGTTTTGCTTTGTTTCTGCCAATCTGTAATAAGCTATGGTTGTATGAGAAGAGGGACTCTCAATTGAAAAAAAAATATCTCTATTAGCTTGGCCCATGGAAAGTCTGGAGGGCATTTTCTTGATTAATGATTGACGTGGGAGGTCTCAGTTCTCCATGGATGGCATCACACCTGGACAGGTGGTTTGGGTGGTATAAGAAAACAGGCTGAGAAAGCCATGGGAAAGGAAGCAAGCTAGTAAGCAGCATTTTTCCCATGGCCTCTGCTTCCGTTTCTGCTCTGTGGCCTCTTCCCTGACTTCCCTTTATGACCTGTGAGTTGAAATAAATGCTTTCCTCCCCTAGTTGCTTTTGTTTATGGTGATTATCATAGCAGCAGAGAAGCAAACTAGGACCACAAGGTAGACTTTGGGAGAGAGAGAAAGAAGACATCCACAGGGTTTCTGTACTATTGTGTAGCTCCTTCTTTTGATTTGAAACATCCCTCTAGGAGGAAGGTGAAAGGAGAGAAGAGAGAGAGAGAGAGAGAGAGAGAGAGAGAGAGAGAGAGAGAACGCACAGAGAAGGGAGTTTTATAAGACTCAAGCGAGTGAGAGGCTTCAGAAGGTTGGAACGCCCCATGATTCACATGACTCCTTCCAAAGGTTACCTAAACAGAGACCACTGGTCTCTGGAGGTGCCTGCAAGCTATACAGGGAGCTCTAGGGATACAGCTTTCTGGAATCATCACCCATGCTGGGGTGGGCTAGTTGGTGATGCAGCTGTCTTTGGTCATTCACCCGTGCTCTGATAAGCAACCCCAATTAACCCACTAGTTTTCATACTGGATAGAATAATTTCTTGACTCTGTTGTAGGTTTCCTGTCTACAGTAACTAAGTATTCCTGTTCATGTGTCCCCAAGAGAAGTCACCAACAGGTATATAGCCTCTGGATGGAATGGAGGCCCTCTTGAGTCTCTGCACACAGCCCTTCTGCCCCTCTCTTCAGCTTCAGCTGTGACATAGTCATTTGCCATAGATGGCCAGGTGGTGGTAATTTTTTTTCCACCCTTGTACTTATTAGTTTTTGTCAACTTGACACAAGCTAGAGTCATCTGGGAAGAAGGAAACACTGAAAAACTGTCTCCATCAGATTGGCCTGTAGGCAAGTTCTTGATTAATGATTAAATGATTGATATGGGAGGGCCCTGTCCCCTGTGCATAGTACCACCCTGGACAGGTGACCCTAGGTTGTTTAAAAAAGCAAACTGAGTAAAACATGGAGAGAAAGCCAGTAAGCAGCATTCCTTCATGGTATTTGCTTCAGTTCCTGTCTTGAGTTCCTGTCCTGCATTCTTTCAGTGAGGGACTGGACTGTGTGGTGACCTGGAAGTTGTAAGAAAAAAACCAAACCCTTTCTTCCCTTCAGTTGCTTTTCGTCAGTGTTTTTACCACAGCAACAGAGAGTCCAAACTAGGACACCCTTCCGCTCAGCAAGGTGGGAAACCCCCAGAGGCACCCATGCATTGCTCCGTTCCTCTAGCCATGGAGAACAAAGCAGGACTGGCCTGCCATCAGCCTGAGGCCATGATCCCAGAATGGCTGGACTTTCTCTAGGACACAGACTGAGCCAGAGGTGCTGTGAGGGACACTTCCCACCAGCAGCCATTCGTTTCAGATCACTATCTGACCACATGCCTCACCTTCAAGCTCAGCTCAGCACTGCTGATGGGGGTGAGGGGGAGGACTTTGGGGTGGATTTAAAAAGCGGATTTGAGGGAATTAGCTTCTCTGGTTGAGCAAATACCATAATGAAGCACAGCTTAGATATTAGCGGTCCTTGAGTTTTGGAACAAAGCCACTAACAGATTTAGGGGGAGAAATGCAGTACTCAGGAAAGAATTTAAGGTCAATGACAAGAATTTAAGATAAAGTTAAAACAATGCTCTCTGCCCTACTCTCTTTATCCACTGACTACTTAGGGTACTGGCTTCTGCCTGTCCCTTGTCTGGGGGTCTCCAAGTGTCATTTGTTTAAATGTGGAAGAGCAGGCACAGTAAGAGGCGGGAATGTGAAGCCCAAGGTGGAGGTAGTAGAAGAGTTGTCTGTGGCTCTGCAAAGTGCCCTTGTGCCTTCCCTCCCTGGGAAGAATTCTGCTTTTCAGGTGCCATGAATGACCCAACTACAGGCAGCTTAACTCACAAGAGCAGCGAGGCCCTCCAACCTGCTCTGCTCTCCGGAGGACAGTCTATCTGTCAGGTGACAGACAACCGGGTTGAAGGGACAGGAGGGTAACGGATGCCTGGTTGTCACATCAGGACATATGCTGTCATTTCTCTCTGCAAGGACTAGAGTGTACCTAAGACATAAAAGGTTTGCCCCCAGCCCCATGCACAGAGCCTTGAGCTTCTGACCTCAGCACCACAGAACAGACAGAAAGACAAAAAAGCAAGTAACTAGAACCCAGAACCCAAATCAGAAAACAAAACCCTCCAAACATATTCAGGGCTGGCAGGATGGCTCACGGTGAAGGTGGTCCAGCAAGGCTGGCAATCGGCAGTCTATCCCTATAGCGGAAGGAGGGAACCCACTCTTACAAGTTGTTCTCTGACCTCTACACATGTGCTGTGGCATGCATGTGCCTACACACATGCACAAATAAATATTAAAAAAAAATTAAGTGATATTTTATTATTATTAAACTAGGGAAATCTACCGCTGTAGGAAAAAAAGAGCTCTTTATCATCTGAGGTAGTCATGACTCACATTTTATGAATTTTTCAGTCTCTATAGCTATAATGAGGAAATGTTTTATTTAATTAAATTTGAGAATTATATATATGTATATATAATTTATCATATTTATAATAATTATTCAATAATAATACAAGTCCGTGAGTCACTAAAGAACTTTTGGAACTGTGATTTTTTTTTAAAGCAGGTATGTAATAGTCCACTAAATTATTGTAATATAATTTATGTTTCTATGGTGCCCTTTCTAAAAAATGTTCTTCTATTCTAAACAACACTTATAGTCTTGGCTTTTCACTAGAAGCAGAAGTGCAGGTTCAAAGGTTATGGCATTTGATTCCTATTACCAGATGCTCTTGCAGAAGGGTGGCATTGTCTGTGCCTCACTGTCTCACGGAGGTCTGCTTCACAGTTGAGAATGCACAGCTTAGAGGTGTGTGCTGGGCACTCTTACGCTAAGAGCCCAGCAGACAGGCAGGCTGTCCCAGCTTCTCCCTCTGGGCTCCTAACTTGCCCTCCTGGCAGTGGGAAAAACATTTCTGTCAGGCCCATCAGACCACAGCAAAGCCATTGCCTCAGCACACAGGAGCCATGGCCTTCTCCTCTAAGCCCAACTCCTACAGAACTCTTGCTTGTGTATTACAATACTGGATGACATCTTGTGATGACCCTGATACTGATCCATCTGTGCCCACTGAGAGTGAAGGTAGATCTGTGTACTGAAGGTATTTGGAAGGGGGTATAGAGGGGAAGGGGGACCCCACTGGCTGGGGGCTGCCAAGGGCGCAATGCCCCTTGCATGTTGACATGACGTTTCCAGAGCTATTTTGGAGGACCAGGGCAGAGACTAAGGGCTGAATGGTCTGCATCAAAGTTCAAGTCACAAACTAGGAGAGGGATGTGGTTCCCATTAGCCAAAGAGGTAACACCCTTCCAGAGAGTATTTGGTAGTAGGAATCAAGTGATATGACCTTTGAACTGCTGTCCTTGCAGAATTCAGAGGAAAATCTGAGTGAGGAGAGGGATGTGTACAGAAGCAAACGGGAGCGAAGTGTACACAGGACACTGTGGAGTGAAGGAGGCTTAGGTGAGATAATAGAAATATGATGGCATACACACTTGATGGTTGGACCAAATGACCACTTGTCATGGGTGTTAGTAGACACTGAATTCAGCAAGCATTCAATAAATGCTTCAAATCTGAGTTAGCAGAGAGAGTGTGCAATGCGGGGGAACAGAAGCTGACAAGAATTTATTGAAACTGATGGCTCTCTGCTCAGCCTAAGGCCAGCTACGGTGGGCTTTGGGATTCATCTTTGGGACACAGAATATGGTGAACATGATGAATCCCCAAGCCCACTGTAGCCTGCCCTGAGTGTCCTTTGAGGCTCCTAGGCTCAAAGTCAAGGGGCAGATATCAGCAGTGTTGCCTGGACCTTACCTTGTAGAAAGCTTCTTTTCCAACAGGCTGTCCTCGGGGAGAAGTAGGGATGAGTTCCAAGGCTGGGGTTGCCACCCTTTGCCCTTTTGTCCCCTGGTCAGAGACCTCCTCTTCTTCTGGGCATCTGCTCAGTGGCTTCTCAAAGCCACTCTCCAGGAGCTGAGGCAGGGGGTCTTCCTCAATGGAGATGATTCTGCGGAGTGCCTGGCGATGCGAAACCCCAGTCCCTGGCTCCCCGGTTCCTAGCTCCTCCTCTGCCAGGAGATATGTACTCAGGCCCACAGAGCTTCTCCTCCTCAGGGTGGCAAATGCTTCATCGTCCTCCACTGACTGGCTATCAGGATGGGGGTGGGGAGGAAGAAGAGTGGGAGGAAATGATAAAATATCAGTATGGAAGTAGAGAGGTATTTGCCTGCCTTGCAGTGGAGAGAGCTTCGGGGAAAGGAAAGGGACAGTGGATCCATCATTCAGCTCATGTTTTTCGACAGCCTCATAAGGGTTGTCTGCTCTTGCAGCCCCCACCACTGCCACCACCAGGGCCTGCTGATGAAGATTATTATCAAGTATCAACTAAAAATAAAGGCCCTGTCCTCATGTGGTACTAGACTTACAGGAGGACCAGAGCAACAAACAGTTCTTATGAACTGGATTGTGAACGAAGGAGAAGGTATTGAAGAAAGGCTTGTACAGGGTTAGAGATACAGGGCTCTGGGCGAACACTCAGGTGGTTGGGCTCTGCTCCCACTCCACGCCCTCGTTTCCTGCATGTCCTTATGGAAGGACATCAGTTCCTCACACCTCACTCCTCTCACCAAAGACGTGGTCCATTTGCCTAGCCTATTCATCTACGAGACAATGCACAAGAGAGGAGTGACTACATAGCACACACCCACACCGAACATATTCACAAAGCACCTGTCCACACAGCGGCCCTCAGCAGTGTAGGGGACTGCTGCTGTGGGGGACCTCCTCCCACCCATGACAGGTTTCTCCTGACTCAGAGATCATTAGGAATGGGCTTGGGTTAAAAGGCACATGCACCCCCGTCTCCTGCCTCTCCCTTTCTGTGTCCCTGAAATTGAGGAAGGGGCAGGTAGCCTCAAAGACTTTAAGTACCTACTTGCTTCTGGAAGCATAGGGGTGCTGTGGGCAAAGAGGACAGTAGAAGGTGGAAGGACCAGGGCAGTTGGGGAATAGGGAGAAACACAAAAACACAGGCTGAATTTTCCAAGGGTTTGGAGAGCAAAGTCTTCACAGATCTCCAGAACACTGGAGTTCCTTCTCTGTCTTATTGAACAGTTCAAGCTGAGAGTATTTCAAATGAGACAGGCATGATATTATAAACACACACACACACACACACACACAAAACAAAACAAAAAACACACAAATGAACCAGCAAGGTGACAAGGTCAAAGGAGAAAGGGAGAACAGAATCAAGGGACACAGAACAGGGCAATACAAGAGAAGCACCATCAGCCTTGCCCCTGGCTCCTAGTAATTGTTCTTCTTATGGCCAATAATAGGAAGGAAAAAGAAAGCCAAAGTGAACCCATCACTTCCTGAAGCTAGCTGTGATTCTGAAGGACAAATTAAGACAGTGTTTACTTTCAACAGAGGTCTATTGGTTTGGATAGAGAGTAAGAGATTTATAGCAATTCAAGCACCTTTCCCTCTATTTATGAAACAGGTTAAATAAAACCAACTGGCTTCTTTCCAACACCCTTCCTAAGTATGTACGCTGTCAAGCCTATACCTGACTATCTGGTTCATAATACAGCATCCCTGTCCAGTCTTAGCTGCTTTTGTATTCAGCATGAACATGTGCGTACATATGTAAACACACACACACACACACACACACACACACACACACACACACACACACACACACAC
>NW_026590905.1:3203019-3251404 GCF_907164565.1 Psammomys obesus | reverse complement strand
CACACACACACACACACACACACACACACACACACACACACACACACTACATGTTTTTCCAAAGGTATTTCAACAGAAAATGAAACAAGCATTTAAGTGTACCCTAAAATGAAGCACTTCTTGGAAAAAAAAAAGCGTTTTATTTGGGAAGATCTCAAATAAAACTGTTGACATTCTGTAATGGCTTCAGCTTAGCGCATCTAAGCTCGTTTTTTGTTTTGCCACCAAACACTTCCTGCCAGCACTAGAGAGAGTGGCTGCTTTTGCCAAAATCGATACTGGAATTCAGAGAGCTTTGATGCTTAGTGGGTTATTTTCTATCTCTGCTGCTTGGCTGTGAGCTCACGAAGGAGAGAAGGGGTCTATTTTGCAAACCTCTGCTCAAGTGACTGGCCCCGTATTTCGCCAACAGTTGCCACTCAATACCTATCTATTACACGAGCAACTGATGGTGGCTAGGCATAGTGGGAATGCCAGAAAGCCTGAAAGAATGTCAGGTGCAGAGTAGGCAATCCATAAATGACTGTCGAATCAATCAACCTAGAAACACATTCGGTTCTGAGAAACCAACCAGCTAACAAATACTAGTATAGAAAGTTCAGCTTCTAGATTGTATCTCATTATTGAGCTATTGAGATGGTCTGACCCAGGGGCTTCCTTGATCAGCCCATTTACCTCCCTAAGTCACTTTTACTTTGCAAGTATTTTCAGTTCATGCTTGCGCATCTTCTCTGTGAGTGAGTTTACACATCTTCCCCTCAGCCTGATACAGAGGGTTTAGCTGCCTTGACCTCTCTGTGTCTTTCCATGTGGATACAGTACCTGTTCAAAAGAGGTGGGGTTGGGGGGAGTAGAGGACTGCCTTGTCTGTCTGAATGAGCAGCAAGCCAACACTTTCCATACTCAAGCTCAATTCGTGTGCCCTCCAATACCAACAAAACATGCTGCCTTTCAGCGAGTTAAATATGAATCACTGGAAGGAATCTGTCAATCACAGGCCCTAATTTTGTCTCTAAAGGGTTTCAGCTAAGGGTGATTCTATATGACATTTTAATTCAGCTCACAGTCAGTATAATTATATTCCAGAAAAAAAACAAGTAGTTCCAAGAAGTAGAGCACTGTCCAGCTACTCCCTCTGTCACTTTCTCCCTGATCATCTCCACTCCCTCCTCCTCCTTCAAAGTTAGCCTGAAGTGCCCCTTAGTCCCTTTCTGCAGGCCCACAGCAGGGCAGGGCAGGGCAGGGTAGCCTCAAAGATGCTCTCTGTCCTACAGGTCAGGTTTGTTCTGCATAGTCACTCTCTAGCTTGGATAACACAATGGAGAAGGCCAGTCCCTCCAAGATTCAAGGAAAGTGAGTGAGACTGACCTCAGGCCAAACTAATAGGGACACACCACAAAGGACCAGTAAATGTGGGCTCAGAGGCTCAGATGAATGAAGGGAAAAAGTAGGAGTGGTGGGTGATGACTTACCTCCTGAGGATGTCCTTGCCATCCACATATTTGCCGATCACAGAGCCAGATCTCTGCTTTCTGCTTGCCTTGGCAGCAGCTGTGTTTGCCTTGGCTGCCTTATCTTTCTGCAGAAACACAAAATGCCCTGAGATACACCATGCCTGTAGATATGTCACGATGCTTGGGAAGAAATGAAGACTCTATCTAAACAGGGCTCTGAAGAGAGGCAGGACAAGCTTTCCTCTTCAGTCACCCACTCTCCTGTATTTCTACGCCCCCCCGCCCATCTCTCCCATTTAGGATTCCTTCATCTTCTTTCCAGAAATGCACTCAGAGAAGGGAATACCGAGTGGAGGGCCTGGGGCCTCCTGTGTCATTCTTCACAGGAACTGGTAATTTGTAAGAGATCAAAAGAGAAAAAGATACATGCTACATAGGAAAATATTTTAAGTCACTCTCTTCCTTGTTGGCTTTAATCTCCCAGAACCCAGGAGGAGCAGGGCTCAGAGGAGCAGAACCCAGAACCCCTTTGCCAAGAGTCTGAGACAGAGTTCTTCCAGCTGACACGGGTAGTCAGACCACAGGAAGAGTACCGCCTTAATCAGCCTCTCCATGCTCCCAGACGAACCACAAGGGGAGGAACTGCTGAGCCCCCAGCAACCTCGAGGGCATGGCTTTAATGATCCCAGGCAAATCTTTAATTGTTATGCTGCATCAGTGGAGCTCCATCCCCCTTTCTTTGATTCCCTACTGGAATTCTTCCTTCTACCCCTTCTCTCTCAAAACAAAATGAATTTGGCAGGGGGAGGAAAGTGAGGTGAAGGGATTAGGACGACATTTGGTTGGGAGTTTGTTTTTTTTTTTTTAATCAGAATTCCTTCTAAAACAATTATAATCATTATCATTATCAGACAAACATGTGTAGGCTTAAGTATTGCCCTGATAGTGCACACAGGTGGGCGGCTGAGATGATTGTTGCTGGTTGGTGATGCGAAAGAAACAGTAGTGGAGCAAGGACCCTCAGGATGGCAGCATAAGCCAGGCAGGGCCTAATTCAGGGTGTGGCAACTCTCAGAGGCTGGCTGTATTTAGGTTACTGCTCAGCCAAGGCTGCAGCACACAGCACATAGCACACAACACATTCTCTCTACGATTTTTTCCCCCTCAAAAATCCTTATAACCTGGGAGAAAGAGATCAGGAACTCCCCTTCCTTGTATGAGAGTTGGAATCATGTTGAAGGTGACCAACGCCTTCTCCAGGGACACAGGAGTTCACAGCATGATAATCTTACAATTAGGAGGTCTTATTGAGCTGCCCTGCCCCTTCAGCAAATCCAATGTCTCCCTTTTAAAAGGGAAAAGAGAGGAGTAGCAGTTCTAGAGTATCTTTTATGTGTCCCACTGTAAAGACCTGTGAATGTCATACTGTTTGGGAAATTATGGAGCATTGTGCTCAGGTGTATAGAGGAGGTCCATATAGAGTAGAGGTACGGTTTAGGTATGTATAAAGTAGAGATAAAGTTATACACATAAATCAGCTGTGTAAATAGCTATGTGTGCATTGCAGCTTTGCTTTCTGACAGCATAAAGTTTGAGAATTTCATCAGGAGATAAAATTTTAAATGAAAGAACAAACGGAGCATTCGACTTCACGTGACCATGACATTTCAACTGCGCCATTTCACGATGGAACTATCACTTTTACATCCAAGAAATGTGTGGCTCTCCCAAACATTGGAGTCTGATTGTGCCAAGAGGAAGTCATTTCCCTTCATGGAAAAAAAAAAAATCCGTGCGTGGTTACCTTTTTACTGCTTGCATATCGCATACACTGTGAGTGTCAGGGCAGTCTTGATCAGTCCTGGCATGGATCAGATGGCCCCTGGGCCTTGTCTCCCTCCGCTCCCAGTCCCAAAAGAGCACTGGCCAATTACCTGAAGACTTATGTCCCGTTCATCCCGGAGATGTTTGTTCCTTTCCCTGTGGACAGTAAGGGAGAGCTATTCAAACATGGACTCTGCAGCTGACAGATCCCATTAGCCAGCCAGATGGTATGGAAGGCCGGGGGATGTGGCTATGGACAGAGGAAGTTCATGTGTAAATCAGCGCAGGGACAGGGGGATAAGACTGAGTGGCCTTGTGACACATACTGCCCTTGAGGAACACTCAGCCTCCATGACATGGTACAGGATGCTGTGTCCCCCTGTGACTTGTTGGTGGGCTCCTTCTCTGCCTTCTCTGAAGGCAGATCTCCTGGAACAGGTGTTGATTGCCAAACTTTGTTCAGCATCCAGGATGCAGGAGTGAGCCACCACGGAGTTCTGTACTCGGAAAGTGCACTATGCCTGTAGAATCAGATTTCGGGCTGTCCCAAGGAACGACAACCAAGAAACAGGACCTGCAATGCCATCCCTCTTGAAGAAAACACTGGCAGCTTGTCTCATTGTTTTCAGGGACACAGCCAGGCCCTTGGGACAAGTCTGGGGAAGAGATGTGGAAGGTAAACCCTGACAATGGCCAAGTGAGCATCTCACACTCACTTGTGCTGAAGGACCCTTGTGCTGGCTAAGCAGCAAGTTGGCAACCCAATGAGGACTTAGAAGGCCTCTGAGATCACTGCTTCATGGCAAAGTGTACTCTGTTGTTTTCTATTTTGTTTATTCTTTCTGTGCAGGACATGAGCAGAGGTTAAGGAAGTCCTCATGTCTCACACTCCAGACATGGTCCTGGTCTCACCACTACCCTACACTTCACTGTCCCGCTTCACCCCTGCCCCACTTTCCAACATTCTCTCTTTCTCCTGGATTCTTGGTGATTTCACTGATTGGGAAATCAGCCTCAGCCCCTCTGCTTAACTGTAGTAACCACGTGACAGCATAGAGAGGCTTTGGGCCTGTGAGTCTGAACTTCACAAAGGCTTATCTCTAAGAGAAAGATCTGTGAACATCAGTAGAGGGCCATGCCATGCCCTCTATTCACTCTCATTGGACCTATCCCTCCGTTATTTTTTAAGTACAATAGAATAAAAAAAAAACAAATTAATAACACAAAAACAAAATCAAGTGTCCTTGTACTCTTGTTCTCTTCCTAGAGCCTCCTGAGAACAAAGACCTTGTCTCCAGTGGTGTAGAATATGGCCTCTTAAGAGCTCTTCCATCTCCTGACCAGGGCAGGCCTCATCTCACTCCAAGCAGAACACCTCTTTTTGAATTCTTCACCACTAAACACATCAGTCGCTGGCCTCACCTTGCCATCACAAAAACAGTCACACGACATTTCATACGCACCGGGAAGTGATTCAAAGCCACTTGCACGTTGAAAACAAAGAGTTAAAGCCCTTTGTCATCACTGTGCCCAGTGAGGCCATCAGCAGATGGCACGTACAGCCTATGGAAAACTATAAGCAAACCCCAAAGGCCCACCTTTCTCCTCTTCTGTGCTTGCTTTTCTTGGTACATCCTAGGCCAGTGAACTCTGAATTTATTTCAGTGGGTTTTACAAGATACGGAAACTCCTTTCTTAGCCCTGTGTGTGATGCATTTGCTCATTCTACGGCTCAGGTAAGAGTCGGTCAGACATGGATTTCCGTTTGGTGTTACAGCAATCAATTCATTTCTCAGATACCAACATGCTCTTGGTTGATACCAGAATAGACCAGTACCTCCCAGACTCAATGCCTTTGTTGAAGGTGAGATTTTATACTTGTCATAGAGTTGCTGCCCGTTCAGACCTGCCCATTCAGACCTACTCCTTCTCAACCAAGGACCATGAACTGTCCCAACAAGACAGCAAGGACGAGGAAGAGCCTGACACACAGAGGAATGAACTGTAGAGGTAGGAGGGCACGTGAGTAAACGCCTCCCCAGAGGGTGGTACTCAACAGCCCACCCCACACACTGGCGACTGCGGAAACGTGAGCACTCTTGGCATCGTGTTGTTCTAGAGTACTGGCAGGGATGATTTCCCAGATGTACCCACCTTAGGAAATCCAGCTGCTTCAGAAGGCCCGACTTCTCCCGCTGGAGACTCTCTGTCACTCGGTACACTTCCCTAGAAAAGAGCAGACACAGCCAAGTGAGTGGTGGCCTGGGGCGGGGGGCTGTCTAAGCTACCGTTGTACAAAGAAACAGTGGCATTTCAGAGAGGAAAGAAGGGAGGTGGGGAAGGAGAAAATGAAGGAAGAAAAGAGAAAGGAAGGCAAAGTGTAAGGAAGGGAGGGAGGCAAGAAGAGAAGGAAGAAAAGGAAAGAAAAAAAAAGGAAGCAGGAGCAGGCAGCATTGGAAACTCAAGTTCATCTCTGTTCTCTCAACCTCAGCATGGAATCTAGGTGGCTCTCCAATCTCACCACCAAGGGCCCGGAGTTCGGATTTCCACAGCAGTGTGGCTCTCTGGTGGAGAACCCCCAACAGCCTGATAAGCTTGTCACTTTCCATCTGACTGTGTTCACTGGGCTGTGAGGAGAGTCACCCCTCTGCCACCTCTCAGTGCCATTACTGAGCAGCTGACGATTGCATCAGCCTGGGGACCCTCCCACCAAACGCCTAATAACTTCATTCCTTGAGCGTCGTCATCAGTGTCTTTGCTTTCTTCTTCTTTACAGAATAATTACAAAGTCACTCGACGACCATAACAGACTGAATCAAATTCTAAGTTCACCTCAGACAATCCTAATTAAGCAACATAATTCTGCTGGCTCCTGCGGAGATGTGAATTCCTCACATTTTATTACCAATTATATTTAATTTCAACTTAGGGGAAAACAGTGCATTTCCCATTATACAAACTGGATCCCTGAGCCCCTGCCTAGGACTCTGCTCTGATGAGCTCAACACAGGAAGCCCTGCCTGCTCTTGTCAGGTCCTTGCTGCTGAAGAGGCCTGGGCCCAGCTGGGTGACTCTTCTGACTAGCTCCTACCCCACTGCCCAGGGACAACAGAAAAGATGTCTCCTGCTGAGGAGAGGCAGCTCACTATAGAGCTGAGGACTGTGTCTTCAGTGTTTGAGAAAGCAGTTTATAAACCTCATGCTATGCAGATCTTCTCTGTCTCTGTGTACAATACTAAGGGACACACACACACAGAGAGCATACTTATGAAAATACACATATACCCACACATACATATATCCAGCTATACAGTGTTTGTGTGTTAACCAAAGAGTATCTTACAGTGGCTCTTGGATATTTGACTGACTAACCTTTTAAGTCCCTCTGAATTGAAGTTTTCTCTTCCTGGGTGATAGCTAACTGGGAGAGAGGGAACCATCTGATTTTTGTTATAGTGCTTGGTGGGAAGTGTGTAATTTCCCTCACAGAGTTGCTGTTGGCTTTGTTTTTTAGAAAAGAGATAAGCTATAACACATATTCTACAAAATATGTTTTTAAGTGAAAAAGGTAAAACAAACCTTTATGCCTGGCTGGCTGCCATTCTCTAAAGAAAAGTGTGTGTGTGTGTGTGTGTGTGTGTGTGTGTGTGTGTGTGTGTGTATGTGTGTGTGTGTGTACATGTGTGGATGTGCTCCCGTGGGTGTTTGCAAATGTGTGTATGTGGATATATTCACACATGCATAACAGACTCCAGAAATAGACCACCAGAGATGGGGGTCACAGGAAGAGACCAATCTCTCTTGGGGAGTCACTCTTTTGTATCTTGTCTTAAACTATATCTTCAAAATAAAAGTTAATTAAAAATCAGCTCAGGGGAGCAGCTTTTAGGCTGGCCTTCATTTTTGCATTATCTCGATGCCTAAGATTTTTTTTTTTTTAAATCTCATCCTCAAATCTAATTTTTCTACCTTCAATGTCTTCAGAGAATGGGAAAATTAATTTTGCCCGTTCGGGATTCTTGCTGATAAATGATTGAGTCTGTTTACTTCCTGTCTCCTCCTTCTCCCCTCTCAGCAGCTCTGAAGCAATACCGCATTACAAGGAACATTGATAGAAAGAGGTTTGGGCCCTGGCCTGACCTTGTAGCTGGTCAGGTGGCTTCTCTGAGCCTCTGATTTTCCTTTGTGAAATGGACAGCGAACAGAAGCTTTATGGTACTGCCAAGGGTGTTGGTGGGAGACTCCACTCTCCAGAAAATAAGGCAGGACTCTTGCTGGCCCCTCCCCTGGCTTCCCTGGGTGGAAGGGTTCTCTTGGACCTGTCACATCCCTGAGATATCCCAAGCTCCTGATCACACGTTTCCTGCCTCTCTTCTCCTCCTCACTCCCTTGCCTCCATCTTTTCAGAGATTGCACCTCTGGCTGTCTTAATTAAGAGTCGTGAAGATTTCTGACTGCCTGGGCTGAGTTGTGAGGCTCAGCACAAGTGTTTGTTTTCCTTCGCTGTCTTAATGTCTCTGCCTTCCGATGTTTGCAGTTCTCAGAGGCTGGCTAGATTCAGGCTGCCTGAATCCCTAATTCTATAGTAAGCTAGGTACCTGTGCCTTGGTGCCGTACTCTCAGGGTGGAGGAACTGACTCAGCCTGTTTATGAGGAAATGTATGGTCCCCCTGACTAGCCATCCAAAGCACTGCATGCGGGCTGGGCTCCATTCTAAGTCAGCTTCTTGGGAGTCATTTATTTATCTTACAATGGGAGATCTCTTACCGGGTGATATTCCCAGGCAATTCATTCATTCATTCATTCATTCATTCATTCATTCATTCATTCATTTATTCATTCATTCATTCATTCATTCTCATCCAGGCAGTCCATCTCAAATGGTTCTGACTCCAAATGGGAGTAGAACTGTTGGGGGCATTTTGAATGTATTCCACATACCAGAATCTTGCCAGCACTGAACAAAGGCACTTAGGATGCGCTGTGCAAAGCCTTTTCTGATTGTCAGTCCTACTATCCCACGCCCTGAAGTCAGACCACTGGTACACTTGATGTCTTTCAGGCACAACATGACCCTTGGCAGAATGGATGAAGGATGTGAATGAATGAAGAAGTGAAGAGCAAGTGAATGAAGTGGGTTCTGGTCCTACCCATGAGTGGGTGTGTCTGGCAGGCTCACTATTTAACTTCCAAGATTGCACTCTCCTTGCCCCTCAATCAGACTGACAATACACCAGGCACATAGGAACATGGCAGGATCAGAGGAGATAAGGTCAAGTTCTTGATCTAAGTGAGACATGTTGAAGGCCAAAGGTTCCTAGCATGGAACAATGTCCCACGACTCTTTGTCAGGTGAGGACATCCATGAGCATGTAGATAAATCAATGGCCAAATAAATATGCAAGTCCCTTTGGCTGGTCTTAGAGTCCTTTGTTCCTAAAACCCAATGTCCCCAAAGGTGAAGGGGCTGCTTTGTCATCATCCCCTCCAGCTTCAGGTGAAGACCCACCCACTTTGCTCTCAGGCATGGCTCTGCCTTTGTCTAGCTGCCTGAGTGCAATGGCTGGGCCCTAAGAGCAGTGAGCAGGAAGCTGAGCTTTGAGAGATATATGGTTCCCTTGAGTGCTCAGACAGTCCTCTCACAGGAACACTGCTAGAAAAAAAAAATGGCTAGGGGTTGAACTATTATTCCAGAGCCCTGCCACACACGAGTCACATTGCCAGCTGACCTCAGAAGTCTTTCCACTCTCATCTACCCGAAGCCCCTGGCCTCCGGCCTTCAACAGGAATAAAGGGCCCTCTGATATTTCATTCCTTGTTTGGGTTGCCTCCTTATGTATGGGTAGAACAGCAGGTCTTTCTAACTGCATAATAAATTTTGGGGAACCAGGGCTGTGATGGCTAATCCCGGTTGTCAACTTGACATACCCAGGAAGAGGGAACTTTAGTTGAAGAGTTCCTTCCACAAGACTGGCCTGTGAGCATGTCTGTGGGCTGTTTTCTTGATTACTAATAGATGTATGAGGGGCCAGCCCACTGTGGGCAGAATCATCCCTAGGCAGACGGGGCTGCACTCTTTAAGAAACATAGTTGAGCATGAGCCGGAAAGGCCAGTAAGCAACACTCTTCCATGGTCTCTGGTTCAGTTCCCTCCTTCAGGGTTCCTGCCTTGGTTTCCCCTGATGGTGGGATGAAACCTGTAAGCCAAATAAACCTTTTCCACTCTCGGGTTGGTTTTGGTCAGTGTTTTAGCACAGCAACAGAGAGCAGCTAGGGCAAGAGCTATTTCTTGTGAAGCGCCAGCACAGCATTGCTTTGTTCAGTAGGTCTCAGATGCTTGAAGAGGGTTAGAAGTCTCAAAGTGTCAGCAGTCTGTATGTGTGTGTGTGTGCATGTGTGTTCATGCCTGTCACCCCAGAACTCAAGAGGCTGAGGCTATGGTCAAGGCCAATGTGGGCTACACAGTGAGACTCTGTTGAAGAAAGGAAGGAAAGAAGAAAAGGAGAGAGAGGAAAATCCCAGTGAATAAGGACCCCAACACTCCACCTCACACACGGACCAGGAAACGGGTCTCTGGGAGGGGAGATCCTGATCCCCACCACAGGACGCAGCACCCTGCAGTGTCTGGGACTGGACTCACATCTCCTTCTCCTGCTGCAGCTCACAGGCCTCTCTCTGGAGGCTCTCCAGCTGCTGCTGGGCCTCCTGGAGTTCGTGGGAGGTGCGTTCCAACTCACGGGCCAGCTCCTGGTTAGTGAGCCTCAGCTTGGTGTTCTCAGCCTTGGTCTCATGCTTGTCATTGTGCAGAGCTGTGCATTGGCCTTCCAGCTACAAAGCGGGACAGAGAGGAAGGATGAACAAGGGCAGGACCATAGCTGCTTCAGTCCCATACTGCCCTCCAGCCCAAGTCAGCACAGCTCTGCTCCATCAGTCCCATGTAGAGATCTGCACATTCTGTCCCTCCTGTCTCCACATGGGACTGCTGGATAGGCCTGGGGTGGCCCTGAAAAGTCCACTGTTTACCTGTGTCTTCTCTCCCAAAGGCAGCATGCACTGGAGACCCCATTGAAGTACCTTTTGTCCTCAAAGCCAATGTCTTTACCTTGGTCCCTAACAGGGTCAGAGAACAGCAAAGTGGCTGTTCATCATGATGCTACCTTCCCTGTGGTGAACACACATAGGAAATTCGTCCATTCCCTTTCTCCTCTCAGCCACAGGCGCCCAGTTCTTTTCATCTAAGAGACAGCTTTGCTCGACTGCCTCAGACCTTGGAGATTCTGAGGAAACAACCAAACCAGGTCAAACAGACCTTGTGCTTTTTCTTGCATCCCTGAAGTGACTTTAAGATGTGCATTTTGATAACTTCAGCTCTTCTTGGCTGGAGAGTGGGCTTTGTGGAGCCTCCAACCCTCACCAGACAGAGCAGCACACCAAGGCAAATAGATCATAATAAATTTAGTTTCATGAATGTGGCCAGTGAGGGGAGAAAAGCAGCAACAAGGAATGCTGTGAGCCTCTCATGAGGCTCCTGTGTTATTAGGCAAGCGTGCAGTAATTAAATGGAGTGGCAATCATTCATTTGAGGGATAAATTTAATTGTTATGAATGTAATGCATGACAGAAAGGAGGCTAAGAGGGACTGAGAGGCAAAGCTGATTGTGGACAGAGAATGGAAAAGCGGTGGGCAGTTCCCAGGCTTTGCAGCCTCTTGCTAGAGAGAAGAAGGACATTTAGACCTGAAGCCAACGAGTGGCAGGGGCAGCAGCCCCAGCCTTAACAGGGGGATCTCCAAGCTGATGCTCATCTCACAGATTGCTAAAAATAACCTTTGCTGTTCCCAGGAAAGCCACGTGGCTGGGTCTGTCCGTGGCTGGATTTCTTCCACCACCAGGCAAACTGAGACTGGAGGTCAGGGCTGCCGTGGCCTCTCTCCACCACGAGGTCTTGCTTTTCTGAAAAGTCTGCTGAGCAAGACAGTCGGCCTGGCAACCTGGTTCCACCAGCCTGGGGTCCTTAGCTCCAGACACAACTGCTGCCTTGTAGAGTATACCACAGAGGCTGTCTCTCTCCTCAGGTACCAACCGGGGAGTGACTGGTGTTTGCATCTAACCCGTGTCCCAGAGGCCGTCGTGGACTCTTTCCTGGCATGTGGGCAGTTCTTTAAAGAGCCTTTTCCATCTGGGGGTGTCCACAGCCATGCTGAAGAGGAAAAACATGTCTGCACTTCCTCTGGAATATCAGCGACTACACAAGTGTCTCTGTACTCCCTCTGGTTCCTCCTTTCTTCTGCAGGAAGCCTGGACCAACTTCAAGGTTTAGCATCCATTCTTACCTTCGGGGATCATTATGTGAAACTGTCCTCAGACCCCCAGGGGCTGGGTGACTCACAGGGACACAGAAGGCTACAGGGACATCTCTAGGCTAGACATCCGATTGTGGCTCTGCCTACGGCCATCTGTGATTTTTGCTTTAAATTTTAAGATGTTTTAGCATTTTGACACAGGGTCTCGAGGTATAGCCCAGGCTGCACTTTGAACTATGCCCACAAGGCTGCTCTGGAACGCACAATCCTCCTGCCTCAGTCTCGCCAGTGAGGCAATTACATGCACGTGTCAATACACCCACCTCGTGGGGGGACTTTAAAGGAAGACACACTCAGACCCGCAGGTTTAAAATCCCGTGAGCGAGAGACAGAGGGGGTGAGGCAGAGGCAAGATGAGTTGGAAGAGCTGAGGCGTCTCCGCAGTGACCTACCCTCCTCTGCTTCTGATTGAGACGCTCCAGCTCCTGCTCCTTGGCGCTCAGCTTCCTTTCCAGCTCCCGGCTGCGGGCCTGGAACCTCTCTGTGTCCTGTTAAGCCAGAAGAGAAGATGGTGGGTCCTAACCCCAGCGCACCCGGCATACGGCCTTGTAAGAACTCCTCCATCAGCTGGGCCACCACTCCCTTTTCACTTTGAGGCTCTTCCCCTGAAGCCTCAGGCGTCACTGACCCACGTACTCCACCACGGAGGACCCATGAGACTGTTAGCGATCCAAGATGTGCTAGAAAACTTTCTGTGGATGTGGCCATGTCCTGTGGCAGTGCCCTGCTGTGCTTTCCCGCCAGAACAATGACCTAAGAACAATCACTGGGGGAGTGATACGGGGAGAAAGGAAGCCTGGGAAGCCAACCTCCCAGCTGTAAATATCTAAAACAGCTTCCAACATGGAGCTTTTAGTTCATGATGGACATCGTCACTGGTCCCTTAAACCACACTAGCTCTGGGCACAATGCACAACTCCTGCCTCCTGGCGGATCTGAGTGTTCACTGCTCACCATGATTCAGGGGGCCTGGGCTACGCTCCTCAAGACGTCTCTGCTATGCACTGGACATGCTCCTCCCTTCACGCCCCACCCTGGGCTTCTCCTCACAGAGCTGACAAGGCTTTTGGGTACCGATGCGGTGCTGTCTGGCTGCAGTGTTGCAGAGAGTGTGGGGTTTTGGAGGCCCACCATTACCAGCAGAGCCAGGAGGGGTGCAAGACTTCTAGGTTTTGCATCAGGAAACTTGGGTTTGAGTCCCTCCAGTGTTCTTCTAAGTTGCTTTATTTTTCTGGATCTTGACAGAATCGAAGCCAACAGCCTTTTGCCCCCTGTAGCACTCTACTTACAAGGCAAGGAAGGGACAAGCTATTGAATATACTGGAAAAGAAAACAACACACCAGGAGCTGCTGAAGGCCCCAGGGTGGTCCTTGGTAGAGAGATGGCCTCAAGAGGGGAGCAGCTGTGGGATATTGCTCTTGGTGACTAGAGGGGTCCTGGCTACCGTGTCTGTCAGATCAGCTGTTTCTGGCTTACAAGCCTTTGGTCACCTTTGCTCAAAGGTGCGTGCCTCTTCCGGTGCTGCTACTTGCTCTTCTGCTCACGTTCGAACAGATCAGCGACCAGAGGTGATGCCACAAGACATGTGGCATCCTCACCTGACTCGTATGCAATGGCCCAGATGGAGTCTCCTCAGACAGTCTCGACCCTCGCTTTTGTTTGGTGAGAATCAGCTGCAAGGGACCTACTTAGCTCACTTGGCCACTGCTCATGGAACAAGCACCTCATGACAAAGGCTGGAGCAGCAAGTGGTTTCTGAATCCCACGCCGATGCATCCACCCTTACAGGTCTCACGGGGTATACTACTGACCCTGTTAGGACATCACTGGGGGCCATCTCCCAGGCTGGAGTTAGGGATGTGAACGAGTGGGTATTTTTCTCATGGTCAAATTTACTGATATGGGTACAGTCAGCATCCAAACTGTGGTCAGAGGCTCTGGCCTTTTCTATGATGTCACAGATGGTATTATCCTTATCCTAACTCTGGGACCAGTGAAAGGCTGTATCTACAGTCTTAATGGCACTGCCAAAGTCATCATTGGAGTTTTCATGTTCACAGCAGAAGCTCAAGAGCAATCACTGAGCTTTCTGGGCTGGGCATTTAGAACCGAGAAAGGAGAGTCTGGGAGGAGGCACAGTACCAGAGCGAGGTCATCTGAAATGATGCTAACTGGTCCTTAATTCCTTCTCCTGCAACCTCACTCCCAGCCCCCACGCCTGCGGCCACCCTTTGTTGTTGGAAACATACCTCAACTATAGTCATGACCTGGGCAGAGGGGACATATCCTCTGAGCTTGTCTCCTCTGTGCAGTCTGTCATAGGATGATGGAGGAGGCTTTCCTAGTGCAGATTGGGGGAGCTGCTGTTGTTGGAAACTATTTTAGATCTGCTGATGGATGAGTGCGGATTCCATTTGCCACATACACATCCAGTTTGCCTGAACACTGGAACAGCCACAACGGTTTAAAGCACTAAAGGACAATAGGGGTGGTCTGAAAATAGTGGCAAGCTTCCGGGGGCTCTGGCCAGATATTTCGGGAAGGCATTCTGATTTCCCAGCAGTGTGAATGGCATCTGTGATGCTAAGTGGAGCAGTGGTGTGGATAATCCAAAGCAGCAGAAAATTGAAATCTGGATCAAGGGAAGAGCCTGAGACAATGGCCTGGGCTTAGTGCTGAAAGGAAACCAAGGCTGCATTCCAAGGCCAGCAGCTCTGCTGAAAACTCATAGAGAGGGGTACATGGAAGGGAGAACAGAGTTCCCCTTGATCTTTTTCTTTTAAGTGGCAAACATAAAACAGATTAGCGTGGTAGAAGAGAGGGTCCTCACCTCCTAAAATAACAAGGGCTGAAAGGCTGAGGTACATAGGTCTAGTAACAGGGGTGCACCAGAAATGGGGGTACATCAAAACATTGGTATACCAGGAACATGAGGTATACTGGGAATAGGGTGCCCTGGGAATAGGGGATGCTGAGAACAGGAGTGTGTTGTAGGCAGGGGTTCACTAGGAGCTAGGGTGCCCCAGGAATGGGGGTACCAGAAACATGGCTGTACCAGAGCAGGGGTACATTGGGAACAGGGATATACGAGGAACAGGGGGTACAGGCTTCACTCTTGGTACTAAGGATGGTGGCTGTGGGTTTTTCTTGGTGAGTTGTTTAAGAGGAAAGGGTGAATGGCCTCATCTCTAATCACTGTCTCCATTGGGGGTGGTATGTTTTGATGGGCCTGCTATATAAGTATAGGGGCCCGCTGTGTGACACCCAATGTCCAGGTCATTGTAGCTGCAAAAGTATGCTCTCTAATTCATCCATCACACATATCCTTCTTCCTTCCTACCTACCTTATTTCCTGTTTCCTTCTCTCTCTCTCCCTTTCTCCCCTTCTCTCTTATCCATTCAACAAAATTTCATTTATTTCTCTTTATCTATCTATCTATCTATCTATCTATCTATCTATCTATCCATCCATCTTTTTCCTTCCTGGTTCTCTTCTCCTCCTTTTCCTCCCCTTTCTCCCTTCCTTGCTGTCATTCATCCAACCACAGCTCTATGCATTCACATGCTCACTCACACATTGATTGAGCAAATATTTATAGAGCATCTCCTACAGTCCAGGCATGCTTGAGAAACTGAGGTTGGGTTAGTAAGTAAAGGAACATACATGTTAGGAGGAGGAAACAGACAACATGGAATAAAAATAAATAAGTATACTATACACTTTACTTGGAAGTGATAAGTGCCTTGAACATTGAAGCAGGGGGACAAAAAGAAGGTTATAGGAGGATGCTGATGATTTTATTGAGGAAAGATGTTCAGAGCAGGTAAGTTAACCAGCCATTATTCCCCAGCACCAGGCCCAGGACTGGAACACTCACTTTTAGAAGGAACTGTTCCCTTTCGCTTTTGATCTGCTGTTCCATTTCCTCATAGAGATGCTGGATTTCTTCATCATAAGCAGCAATTCTCCTGAAGGTGACAAAAGGAGAATCTTATAGAGTCTTCCCCAAGAGCCGCTTATCCCTCAGCTATAGTTCCCAAGACCCTGGGGCCATGGATGGTTGATGACTGTCTAAGTCAACCTTAAGGATCCTTCAAGGAACTTTCAAGGCTGACTAACGAGGCAAGGCTGCAGCTCACAGAGGCCAGCTGTACTGACTATGGTTGCTAAAAGGCATCCTGGGCCTTCTCCTGTCTTCCGGACCACTGCCAGACCACCCGTGTGCTCCCAGTGAAGCTGCCCCAGAATCTCTTCCTTGACTCTTCTTTACTCCAGCACTGAGCCCTGGTCTCCCACACTCTCTACCCCTCCTCCCTCTGATGCCTCTGCAGGGAGACAATCTGAAATTGCACCCTGTAGGGGTTCCTTCCTGCTCAGTGTCTTGGTGTATCCCATCTTTTGGTGCATTCTCTACTTCTCTACACTAACCCCGACACTGTGCCATCCTCATGCAATTGTCAGCCTAAGTCCACGCTGGTCCCAAAGATTCATGAGGACAATGGGCTTCTGCAAAGGAAGGGGTCCCATGCCATCCGAGACACAGGGCCACAGATGCATAGCAGGAGACTCCTGGCACTGGTTAATAATGGCTGGTGATGACACAGAAGTGACCTATTCCTGTCCTGTCTCTCAGCACCCTCCCCCCACCCTAAGAGCCCTCAGGACTTGAAGCAAGTGGTGGGATAGACATGTTTATTCATGTTTGTGCAGTGATCCAGAAGACAGGAAAGACACTGAGCAATGCCCCTGTACCTGGCTTTTTTTTTTTAATGTGGGTTCTGAAAATAGAACTCAGGGTCTGGTGATTTTAAGGCAAGTGCTTCACCAGCAGAGCTACCTTCCAGCCCATGGTAACCCCATTTTCACTAGCTCCCACTTCCTATCCTTTTCCTCTCTCTTGTAGAAAGAAAAAAAAGCAACAACCTCTATCTTGGTGTTGTGGCTTTCAAGAACCACTTTGAATGTGCAATGTATACACACACACACACACACACACACACACACACACACTTGTCACTTGCCACTCTAAACTCCAAGATGGCAAGCCCACTCTGACCTTCATGGATGGGCACATTATTAATGGAGGAGATAGCGTTCATCATCAGCTCTAAGAAGTAGTGAACAGACATTTGAATAAATTTTAAAGAATGTAACTATTCCCTTGAGTCTTCCATCATTTTACCCTCACATCCCATGTTCACTTGAGACTCCAGTCTAAGGCCAGGCTTTCTCTACTGTCCCAGGCTTTTCAATGGTCCAGTCGCTGCCCTTTCCTCTCTGGAAGGGAGAGAGCTCACCACACATACACGCTAAGCAACAAGGAAAAGCCGTTTTGACTAGCATCCTTCCAGCTCTTCAGAAACCACATATTGGACCCAGACCAAAGAACTGGAGTGACAGTTATGGTCAGGGACATCACCTTAGGCTCTGAATTTCAGTCCATTTGTTCCCCACCCCACCTCAAGACCAGAAACTGGAAGCAGCTCCATAACAGCTTTCAGGTTGTGTTCGGCAGAAGCTGCTGGTCTGTTTGGATTTAACAGTCCGGGTTGGCTATGAATCTGCTCAGCATCCAGGGAATGTAAAGTTTCCTTCTGGCAAAGAGCAAGACATCTCTCCTTGTAAATGACAGGTGTGTGAACTTGTTATCTCTTCTCTCTGCTAACCCGTCACGAAAGAGAGGAAGTCATGGAGGGAACCGTAAGAAGAAACGGGCCCATGTTATGAAATAAGGACACCTCAAGGTCAGGAGTAGACATGGTTCAGAGGAAGCAAGGCGTTTTTCTCTTCGGCCTTGAATTACCCTTACACGCTTCAAACAACCTAGAGGCTGGATGGCAAGTGACATCAGGTAAAACTTCAGGTGGCGAAAGGCAACTACATAAATCCTGCAGAACCAATAAAATGGGACGAGAGCAACGTAAAAACTGATTTGGCTCCACTAAAGCAATGCTAATTAGAGCCGTTCGTGTAAGCTGTTTACCATGCCTAACGGCCATGCCAGGCATTAATTCTATGATACCACTAAATGTGTTGTATTAATTTTGCTCTAAGTTTCACTTGATTAAATTAATACCCTTGATGTTTTTCCATGCTCACATGACAGCTTGCTCGTCATGAATGAACTTATTTTACAAAGCATAAGTGAAACCAAAGCAGACCCAGTCTCTGACTAGTGCCCCATGCTACCCCTCGTTTGCAAAAGCTGGCGGTACTGCAAAAAAAAAAAGCCCTGGGTCCTTGATGGGCATCGGTGATGCTGGACCCTCCTAGACTCCTTCGTGGACTCAAGCCTCCTGGGCGATTCTGCAGGCCTGAACGACAGCATGAACCTCTCAGGGCAGAACACACCGAGTCCCAGGAATGGGAGCATGGAGATGCTGTTTTCAATAAGGTATCACTCTTTCTCAAGGCTCAGGAGACCCTTATTCCAGAACAGGCTTGTCTCCTCAGTGCAACCTTGAGCAAGTGCTCTGACATCCTCCCTTCCAGGTCGCTCCTGCCCTAACATTCTTTCCAGCATTACCAGGATGGACCAAGTAGAAAGTGAATGCCAAAAGCATCCAGAACCACAATGCCCTAATAAACGAACAGAATTATTTATTCTTGTAATTAGGATCAGGAGCTGTGGGGCAAAGAGAGGAGCAAGTGGCTTCTTCCAAGGATGAAGGGGCTGGGTCTGGAAGGGCTCAGAGGCATCGGGAGAGGACGAAAAGGCTTAGCTGCTAAAAGCTCCCATCAGAGTCCGTCACAGGCTCTGGCTGGGCAAAGCAGAAGCTGCAGAGCAGGGGTGTGTATATCTGTGCAAGCTCCATGGTAGCTGTGAGTGCAGCGATGACCAGAGACACTCCAAGAAGATCTGTGCATGTGTCGTGCAGAAGCTCAGCCAGGCGCGCCATCTTCTGCAGCCAAAGAAAGCCGCGGCCTGTGCTGTCTGCTGATTCTGTGCGTCTTTGTCGCCGTGGTGTCAAATCCACTCTCACTGCACAAGACGTTGAAGTGTTCTCTGAGAGAATCCACCCATCTCTCCAACCTCACTGGCACCTTGTTTGAACACCTAGGACAACTTGCCCCTCCATTTGAGCATTTTACATGGGATTTTAAGTAGTCCTGATCTATGTTGGTTTCACTAGGGGCCCAGTCTCTGTTAAGTTACAAATCCTGAGACCTTTATATCACCTATAATATAATACTATATTCACCTCTTGGACTCAAGAGGTTGATGCCAGAAACCTGTAAGAACCTGTAAAAACCCGTAAAACCTGTAAGAAATCAAACCCAGATGCTAACTGACCATAGTGAAGGAACACTAGGTTCCAATAAATTGAAGAATTCCAGGATTGGAAGCTTGGTCCCATCCAACCATTTTTTTTTTTTTTATTTTAAACACTGGTTTTAAAATCCTCGTCATGGGGTTTACAGAGATGGCTCAGCAGTTAAGAGCACTGCGCCAGTACCAAATGGTTCACAACAGCCTGCTCCAGCAATTCCAGGGGACTCAGTTCCCACCTTCTAGGGTACCTGCACATGTCCATAAATGAAAATAATAAATCTTGAAAATATAACCCTTGCTGCTATTTACACCAAGTAGGGTAGGACACTTTCTGTGAGTGGGGACCGGCTGTCTTCTTGAGAAGTTCTGTCATCTTTGGAATATTCTGAGTCACGGAAACACGCATTCCCTTGAGTGTGCCCTTCAACAGAAACACCCTCCATTAAGTTTTGAGAACATCTTCTTCATGTTCAAAGGGGATGCCCTGGATCAGGCCACACCCTTCTCTCTCTCCCACCCTGTTTTGCATAGAATCTCTTTTGCGAGCCCTCACACCTGAGTCTTCTTTGAACAGAAGGAGGGACCTTCTCAGGTCACTGGGGCCTCAAACCAAATGCCCAGTGCCCGAGTGTGATTTGTGCAGAGTAGAGCTGATTGGTGTCTCTCTTGTCCTCGAAGGTGTGCGTCATCTATTCATGCAGCCGAAAAATCTGCGTTAGCTTTGCCTGGCAGCTACATCACAACTGATGGGTTTTGTCAGTTAAAACTCCTAAACTCTATGTGATGGCTCTCTTTAAACACTTATGCCATTAAACAAACCTTATATCCTCAGCCTCTGCCTCTTGTGTTTTGGACACAGGAGAATTCCCCAAGTGTCATCCTGTTAGATGCCATGTTTATCGGCATTATGATAATGGGTCCCACCTGGCCATCCACTGTATTCAATGACCGTCTATGTTTTATTGACATTACAAATTTAGCTTCTGTTCAGAATATAAGCCAAATTATCCATGATGCTTGTTTCAATGATTTTGTTTATCTGAGAGGTGTTTTAATGATTAATTTTTTTTCTCATGTATGTAGGTAATACATTCTGATTGCTCTCATCTCCTTCCCTGCTAGTTCCCTCTCACCCCTGTCAAGCTTTTGTGGGTGGTTTATTTACCTAATTTTGTGTGTGTGTAGTGGTAGTGGAGTTGAACCCAGGTTTTTTTTTTTTACATCCTGGCTAAATACCTTACTAGCAAGCTATACCCTCTCCCCAGAAAAAACATTATTGTAAAAACACGCTAACTTTTTATTTCTTGCCTTATGGCGTTATAGTAGAAGAATCTAGAATATATTGGGAAAGTGTTTACTGTTTGGAATCTATTAACCTATTGTCTGTAGCCAAAAGCATTATTAATTTTTTATAACTTCCGTGAGAAGAATACACATTCTCTTTTTAAGGTACATTTATTTTTTTAGCTTGCTGTTAGATGATTTGAAATGCCGCCTGCCTTTTAGATACCGCTTGCCTTTCATGTATTTTTGCCCAACTACTGTGTCAAATCTGAGGTGTTTGTCAGCTTTGAAACGCCTGCTTTTTTTAAACTTAATTTTCTTTTGTTTTCCTGAAAGTTTCTTCTGGTATCCATTTCTGCTGTGTTACTTGGTGCAAAAAGATTTATATCTTTAAAATCTTGGGGTGGGGTGAGTGCATATGAGTGTGTGTGAGAGAGAATATATGCCTGTGCACGCATGTACATGAGTATGCATGGCACGCATGCATATTTGTGTAGGTGTGTGTGCTCATGTGAGCGTGTATTTGTGTTTGTGAGTGCATATTTGTGCATGTGTGTTTGTTATGTGTGTGAGTGTGTGCGTGTGTGTGCATTGTTTGTATGATTTGGGACAGGGTCTTCCTCTGTAGCCCAGGCTGGCCTCATGTTCAGGGCTATCCTCTCATTTCATCCTCCCAGGTGCTGAATCTTCCTTCTGGATGCAATTTCACGTTGCTATCAAGCTGTCCTTCTCACCTTCCCTTATTTACGCTTCCGAGCTACAAGTAATATGTGGGCATAACTAGCCAACTGCCCCTCTGCCAGCCATTCCTAAGACTCTCCCTGCTACGCCCATTCCCATTCCCCAGTGATGTTTACTTATCCTGTCCTCAGCTAGTAGGTGCTAGGCTACAGGAGGAGGGGAGACAGAGAAGAGGTAGATGGAACAGGCAGGGAAGGGGGGGGGCAGGAGTTCTCTGTGAAGCGGAAGGACAGGCATGTGGTGAGGTAGCCACCCAGGCTCAGCAAGTCATGAGCACTAAGGCATACCCTCCCTCTCAGAGCCCCCTTCAGATGATGGCTGGATAGTGCCGTGGAAGGGACCACGGCAGCTCAGGCGAGAACCAATCCCTGAGACAGCTGTGCTTGCGTTACACTTCATTAGATCAACAACGGGGAGGCCTGGTTCTGACATTTAAGAACTTTCTGGCCTTGGCCAAGTCACGACACACCAGTGATCTCCAAGTTTATACATCTGAAAAATCAGAACGAGGCTGTTACGGTTAGCGGTAACGTTAACGAGGTTAAGAATGCCTGAGGAAATATGCAGAGCAGACAGTAGATAGAATGCAGTTCATAAACTCTAGTTAAATAAAGTCTCTGGGACCCCCATAGACTCTTTACACATCAGCAGGGGAAAGCAGAAATGGGAGGGAAAACACACATCAATATAGAGGGAATGGAAGGAGATGCTGAGGGAGTGAGGAGGCAGATCTGAAAGAGTAACTGTGCACAATTCACATCACTCCAACACTGGAGCCTTTCTTACAGTACTGCTATGGGCAGAAGGATTTAGACCTAAGCTCCAGTCTGTATCCCAGGGCTAGAGACGTATAGAAGCTTAGCATACAAAGTCCAAAGCCACAGTGGATGGACCAGAAAGAAAAGGTCATGTACCATGAAAAAATTCCCGTAGTCTCTCTATGGGCTCTGGCTGGCAGTCACAGCGTGACCTGAGAGCCCCGAGCAGAAAAGGTGGAGGGAAGCTGCTTTGTCTTCTGGTGGGGAGGGGCCAAGACTTTCCTGGCTGAGCCTAGGAAAGACAGATTTTTCAACAGGTAGGGGCAATGAGGGACCTGAAAGGAGGAGTCAGGTGGAAGCCAGGATGAAAAAAATTCCAATTTTAAGTCAGAGGATAACACATCACCTAAGACGTCTGACTGTGGCAAATATTCCCTCTTGTAAGATCACCACTGGTGCTGTGTGTGTGTGTGCGTGTGTGCATGCGTGTATGTGTGTGTGTATGTCTATGACTATCTCTGTGTGTGCAGAAGTATATGTCTATGATTATCTATGTGCAGGTGTGTATGTGTCTCTGTATGGGAATGTGCATGTATGTTTCTTTGTCTCCGTATGGATGAATGTGTATGTTTTTGTATATCTGTGTGTGAATATGAGTGTGTATGTATGTGTGTGTATTTGTGTTGTGAATGTCTGCCTGTATCTCTGTATGTGAGGGCATGTATGTTCATGTATGTTCCTGTGTGTGTGTGTCTATGTATGTATGACTCTGTGTATGACTGCATTTATGTGTATTGTGTGTGTATGTGTGTCTGTGTATGTATGTCTGTGTGTACGCGCGTGTGCATTTCTGTGTGCGATATCAGGCAAATGGGGTGCTAAGGATGGGATACGTGAGAGGGAAGAAGTGGAGAAACTCAGACTCCAGAGTAAGTTCCAGTCTCAGAGCTGGCAGTTCCCTCTAAGATCATTTGCAAAAGCTCAAGGTGAGATGTAGTTAGCAATAGCTTACCTTGCCAGCCTCCCTCGGGGGCTGTGAAACTTAATTAACCTTCACAGAGTGCTTTGCACCTCCAAAAGTGCAATACGTGGAGGGAATCGTTGGCGCTCAGGCTATGCGGGCTCCAGTTAGCAGTATGCAGGGGCACCGCCATGTCAAAACAGGTCACAATATCGTGTTCCCACCCCCTCTCTCCTCGGCCTTCACTTACAGGTGTCGGGGACGTCAGAAGGTCTCTGAAGCCATTTACTCCACCAGTCGGGTTTCTTCTAGGCAGGGGTGTGCTAAAACCATCCGAAGACTAAATAACTTCTCCCCTTGACCTTGGAGAGAAGACGTGGGAACTCTCTCTGTTTCGGACGTGCCTCAGCATGAGCCTGAACTCCAGGCAGTCTCAGAATCGGCGCCTGGCCTAGGATGGCTACTGTTCTGATGTCATGTCTGTTTGAGCGTGGGCTTGGTTTGAGCTCCCGGTTTGCAGACTGGCAAAGTGAGGATACAATGACAGTGAGCCCTTTGACCACCAGACTGAGTCACAGGAGCTCCAGCAGAGCGTGTACAAGCCAGCAAGACTGCTCAGCTGGTAAAACCATGTGACTCATAAGCCTACTGACCTGAGTTCAGTGCTGTGAACCCACAGTGGAAACAGAAAACCGGTTCCTGGAAGCTGTTTTCACACACACACACACACACACACACACACATACACTGCGGCACACAGCTTCTCTCTCATAATAACTAAAAATAAAAACAGCTTAAAACATTTTTTTCAAAAGGAGCTCAAGCATTTCCAACCCCAACTGTCTTTGCTTGTATGTGAAGAAAATGACTCAGAATAGGGGAATGAGCAGGTGAGAGAAGATCAGAGGGAAAAGGAGAAGCCAGGCTTGACTCAGGAGGAGGGGGCACAGTTCCCCCACTGCCCACCATCCTCTGACGCTTCCTCCAAGCAGCCTTGGGCGTGAAATTGATGATACACATTTGCAGCTAGTACTGTCAGCATTCCCAGCTCCATCTGGAGTCTGGCCCCTGGGAAGTAAAAGGAAAGAAGTGAGGTGTGGGGACCAACTGCATTGCAGAGCATTTGGACAGAAGTTGGGAGGGTTTGGTGTCCTTCCTCATATACCCCAAAATGCACCGCCTGCCACAGGGTGAGGACCTTAAGCTGGAGAACTCTCCAGGAAAATGAAAATAATAATAAAAGGAAGCAGGCCGAGCAGCAGCCAGCTTTGTAGCTGGAGACTCACTACTGCCCCCTACTGTCTCTGTCACATAACTGCAGTCTCTGGACTGCAAACAAAAAACCTTGAGGGTCCCTCCCCCTCCGCCCCGTGGTCCTTTCAGGTTGGTTTCTCTGTGTGTATTAGAGAGTACACATGAAAGGAAGGAAAGTGTAAGAGTATAGAAAGTTCTGCAAAGGGTTGACACTGGCAATAGATTTCAAGATGGATTCTTCTTAATGGATTCTGTTACCTCTGTAGCATTCTTTCATCCCCCAGATTGGGGGGGGGGGGTCAAGTTTACAAATAACAGCACAAGCAGCCATCGTCTTTCAGCTTGCTCACAGGGCAATGCCAACATTGTGTCTCTGTCTCCATTCATATCACGCCCATAGAACACATGCATTTGATTAAACCAGGCATTCACCAAGAATCTCCTACCTCAGCCTATACGCATTAGAAGGGCGGCCTGGAATATAGATTTTGTGGGCTAACAACAACCAAAAACAAACAAAGAAACAAAAATACAACCTAGCAGTCTCTGAGAGTCATGGAACAGTGAAGCTACCTGGAGCTGCATGGATTCAGACATCTTTTTTTTTGGCTTCTGTGATGTGTGTGTGTGTGTGTGTGTGTGTGTGTGTGTGTGTTCTGGATTTTGCGGATGCCTTCTGGAAGAACAAACTGGAGCGGTGTGTCTAGAAGCATGTCTGATGCTTACTGCCACCCCCACTCCCAGGCCCATCCCTGGTATCCATGAGTTTAGATCCCCTGGGGGAGGGGCTGAGGACTCCGTGAGCCTCTATATGTCCTCTGCCCATTCCCACACAAGCGAACATTTGAAAGCCACCAGCTGAGGCCTTCCAGAAGGCAGCGAGCACCCACGGCACATAAGGGCCACCTGCCATGTACAAAACACTTTGTTATTCTATTTGGAGTCAAGGCCACGGACATGACGGCTTCCCTCCCTGGCTAAAGCTCCCTGTTTCTAGAGCTCCGTGCCAGGGAAATATGGTGATGAGAGGGTGAGTGATGGCTGCTCCGGCGGGATGCCTGTCCTGCTGTGTAATATAGGCTATCCCTGTCATGGTCCCTTCCTGAAGTCTGGGGAAGCGGCTGCGGGCAGGAAGCATCTGGGTGCTGGCTGTGTGGGGTTTGAACTAAAGGCCCAAAGGCACTCAGACACTACCTGCGGCCTTAGATGAACAAGGTGAGCTCGGGGAGATGAGGTACTGTGGCCAAGAACAGATGGCTTAGGGCAGACACAGAGCCGATCAAAGACAAGTGAGGTCTTCCACAGATGCAGACCGGGAAGCCAGGCCAGCATTTCCAGGCCATGGGACTACGGGAATGGAGCCTGAGCCAGGCTGGCAGGTCAGCCTTGATCTTGAGGAGGCTTCAGACCCTCCCCAGACAAAACATGACACTGTCACCCTGACTGAAAAACATAGATGTCAAACTTTTACCCACAGTCACGTGAACTAGACCCACACTGAGGTGGGATCCTGGCATCCCCATGACTCGCAAGATCCATCTGAACCCACGCAGCTCCACACAGGAGCAGCACGCTGCACCCTCGGACTACAGATTCTTTTTGGTTCCAGAAAAAGATGAGTGTTGAAAGTGTTCCATGGCAGGGGCTGGAGAGGTGGCTCAGAGGTTAAGAGCACTGGCTGCTCTTCCAGAGGTCCTGAGTTCAATTCCCAGCAACCACATGGTGGTTCACAACCATCTATAATGAGATCTGGTGCCCTCTGCTGGCGTGCAGGCAGAATACTGTATATGTAATAAATGAATAAAATAAATCTTAAAAAGAAAATGTTTTATGGCAAAGAACGTCCTAATTTGGCAGCCAGAAATTCCTCCATAACATCTAATAATCTATAGCTCTTGGTGTGGGTATGAAATGTCCCCAGTAGGCTCACGGGTTTTAAACTTTGGTCCCCAGTGGGTAGCACTATAGGTCCTTTAGGAGGGGAGGCCTTGGTGGAAGTGGTGGCTAGAAGGTGAGCCTTACTTGTTTTAGTTATGGCTCCCTCTCTCTCCCCCCTTCCATCCCTGCCCCCCCCATGCATGTGAGTTCCTGTGTGGGTGCATGTATGTGTCTGTGTGTGTATGTATGTGATTCCTGATCTACTGAGATAGGAATAAGCTTTCACATCCTCAGCCATTCCTTCCCAATGACGGACTGTGCATCCTCCAACCATGAGCCAAAAATCAGTCCTTCCTCCCCTAAGTCATCTGCTTCTTGCCAGGTAACTAATGCACCCCTTCTGCTAGAATACACTCCATGAATCTCTGAGGATGTAGGAGACAGCAGGTGAAGCACTGTGGAACACCCACATCCCCAGAGAGAAGTCAGGCCCAGAGGGAACAGTTAGCACTGAACACTGGGCAGGGGCTCTGGGTTCTAACCCAGCCTCTTGCATTTGACTTTTTCCCCTGGCCTTGTGGGACTGAGGCTACATCCCACTGGACATGCAAACACCATAGGAAGAGACAGATGCTCTCAGACATGTCTCCTCCTAGTTCAACTACATCCCTGGCTAACCCTGGCTCTTTCTGACAATACCCAGCACCCTCTGGGGTTGGTCTCTGATGTCAATGCTTTCCCAAGCATCCCCTCTTCCTGGACCATCTTTTCCCTCCCACAACCTGGGAATGGATGTGAGGCGGAAAGGTCATTCTCTACCCACTGCAGGAAAGCTGCAACGGGGAGCCTGTGCCTCAACCAACCAGAGCAAGACCAGACTCATATTCTCCCAGAAGTCACCTCCATATTCTCTGGGTCGCACAGGAGGAAGAAGCGAACTGTGAAGCCTGCAGCAGAAACCGTCTATGCCTGTGGCCACACTACCCAGAACGCTAATGGCGGTGGGGGGGGCGCCCTTCCTGGTCAGCACTGGTCAGTGGCCACGTGCTCACTCCTCAAGGATGGCAACTAACTCATAGCCTGGCCCAGAGGAAGCCCTAATTAAACGCTACCCACTGGTGACACACTGCGTCCCTCAGTCCAGGGGGCGCACACAGCAGCCATGACTTTTTTCTGCCACTTCCAGCCTCTGTGACAGGCGATCATTTCGGACGGAATTGAAATGTCACGCCTGTCCCAAGCAGGATACTCTGGCAGCTCAGCAGGATGCACTGTTCCCAGGATGCTCTGCTTCCATTCTGTATTTTAAAGCCCTTCTCCTGTCTGACCTTACTTCCTGCTCTGAAGCCTGGACACATCCTCCACAAGGCTCCAAACCTGAAGCCCTGCCTTGTGTGTTATTTGCAGAGAGACCATTTAAGAGCTCAACACCCTATTTCCAGTTTCTTGTTTGATTTCTGAGCTGCCAAGGTTACAGAGCACATGGCGCCTTACAGACCATCTGTCCCACTGACAAGGCGTGACCGATTTTTTTTTTAAATAGAATGAATGAGACTTTTATAAATCTCTAATTGTCATTGTCCCATGAAACACCAGCACGAGCTATCTCATGAAACTTAGTTTTCGGTTGCACGTACAAGTAAGTGTGTAAAGACTGCGAAGAAGATGCATTTCTTTTTTCTGGTCGGTCACAATCACCAAAGGTCTGAAGAACACTCAGCCCATTCGCACACGTTGTCATCATGTTGTTGACATGCACAGAGAGGGAAAGCAAGTAGCTTCTAGTCACACAGCTTGTGAGTGGCCACACCCGGGTGAGAACTCCAGTTCTTCCGCTGTCCTGTGTGGGTGTTGCTCTCCCCATGCCCTGCAGTTCCCTGGTTCTGCAGCCAGGAGTGCCCCCAGGTGAGACTGGCAGGCAGCACAGAGCACCGCCCCCCAGGAGCTGGCCATGATCTGCCTCGGCCAGGAGGACTACAGACAGGACGAGGGTCAAGAAGGGATGGGGTGGTTTTGAACATGTGGCCAAGAGTGGCCTTGACTCTCATCTCAAGGATGTTAAACACAGTTACTAAATTAGGGCCTGAGCACTTCCTGTGGCCACTCCCAGATAGATGTGAGGCTAAGAGCCTCAGAGCATGGTGGAGGCTGGCTTGCCTTTCAGGAGTGGGGCCATCAGAGAAGGCCCTGTCTGAGAGCACAAGCCAGCCAGGCCAACTACCTCTCCATTCAGGTAGCAATCGTACTCCTTAGACCACCTTCCTGTGTGGAAGGGGACACCGGTCTATGCTGTGGCTCCCCTCAACCAAGCCATCAGTGCTGGCTTATTCCTCGCTTTCCAGGTGTGAAAACAGATGTTCAAAGAGGCCAAGAGACTTGAGCGAGGTAACAGAGCCTTGTGGGATTCTAGCCCCCCCCCCCACACATCCGGATCACCAGCCCCGACTTCTGAGGTGTACACACTGCGCTCATGGTCAGTCATTGCATCAAGATGCAGCCATGAGGCCACATCTGGAATATGCTTCACCTTGGATTACAGCAAAGCTCAAACACTCTCCTTCAGCCAGACAAGTTCCCAAACTGACCGAGAGACAGCAGACAACAGTTACTCTTTTGATGCTTGTGGTTTTCAAATACAAGTGTGATCCCACTGGCACAGTCAGCTCTGTGAGACGGATATTGTTACCACGCCTGTCTTACAGATAAGGAAGCTGAGGCTCAGAAAGGTCAAGCAACTAGGTGCACGTTGCATAGCTGGTTAGCAAGTGGCAGAACCAAGATTCAAGGTGGTTTCTGCCTGATTCCTATTTTCCTCCCAACCCCTTCCGTCCTTCAAGCCTTGTGGGCTGACCTGAAATGCTATTAACAACCTTCTGGACATTGGGTATCCTTCTGCATGACTCAGTCTCAAACCTACTGAAGCAGAGTTCTAATGTCTTTTCCCCTACACCTAGCTTTTTTCTCTTGATGCTTATTTTGAGAGTTGGCTTGGGAAAGCACCTCCATAGGCTGCCTCTGATCTGGTGTATCTGCCTGTGTGGATACTGGTCCAGGTTGGCAGCAGTTCCTTGGCAATCTTGGCCCTTTCTTCTGACACACTGTGGTAGCAAAGAGGCTACTGGTAGGGGTGGCTACAAGGGGAGGATACCTCTTCCCCACTCCCTCCACAAAGCAAGGGATGCTGGGAGCTGAAGGGGGCCCAGAATACTAGGCAGTTTTCCCTTCCTGTCCAGGGTTCTGAGCTATCTACCCCTGAATCCTGCCTCTGACACAAGCTGTGCATTCTTGGGTATGTTACTTTCTGGGTCTTATTTCCTCAACTGCAAATGTGAGTGATAGCAGATAGCCCGTATGAAGTGCACTAATGTATATAAAGCACTTAGAATAGCTTCCAGCAAACAGAGGGTGCTTAATAAGGGTGAGCTGGGGCTGTAAAGCAGATATCCCATGCCAGCCTTAGCACTCAGACCCTCTTTGGGAGATGGTGACAAAGAAGTATACTATAATGAGCCTTTGGAGAAGGCAGGAGAAATAGCATGCCCCACACAGGCAGAGATGGGCACCTACTTTCTGAGGGCACACTCCAGTTCATTTTTCTGCTCGTGGGCTTCTTGGAGCTGGGCGAAGATCGTGGCGAGGAGGTCTTCGAAGTTGGACAGCAAGTGGGGCTCATCCTTCTTCAGCTGCAGCCACAGCTGCCTGACGTCACTTTCACTGTGAGGGAAGGAGGGACGTTAACAGGCTGTAGGTAAGTGTCCACTCCCTGTCCACAGGGGAGTGGACAGCTGGAAACATGATCCCAATCGCCTTCGATAGCTGGAGTTCTGCGGCACAGAGTGTCTTCTGCACGCTGCCTCCCTCCATCCCCACTATGACCTGGGAGACAGATACGGCATGCTAGGACCATTCCCTGGTGCAACGATGGAGTGCCGGCCCGGGCGCTTGACTCCTGTGCTGGTCTTCTGTCTGCTGCTTCCTTCCTCTGCAGTGCTCACGATGGGCTAGTCACATGGAGCATGCATGGCAGCATGCTTGCCAGCGTCTCAATACTGAGAGGGGGCTGGGGTAGAGCCAACACCGAGATGCGGGAGAAAGATTGCTGCCCCCGGGAAGGATGTCCTCCCTGCTGAGAGGCAGACGTGCTGTCTTATCGATGGTAGAATGCAATCATCACAGCTAGGAAAGGAGGCAAATACACAGCAGCACCCCGCTGGGGCCTGGTGGCACTGGTGGGGGTGAGTGGCAAGGGGAAAATGAAGGGAAAGAACTAGTCTGAAGGATGCAGAGACACAAACAGACAAACGGGAAGTCAGACTCAGGGGTGTGTAGGAAAGAGGTGCAGAGTGATAGGTCATGAGAATCACCCACAACCAGGCATGTGGAGATGAACACACACCCAAAGGGGAAGCAGAGAGACAGGCCATGATGACCCTGTCACCAAGAGGAGAATGTTGAAGGCTGTACATGTGGGCCCCACTCTCCCTTTCTGCACTCAGAAATCTGCAGCTGTGATTGAAGTACGTGAAATACAAATCTGATTCATCCCCCATTACATCCTAAAGCCAGTATGATCAGGGGGCAGGGCCAGGGACTCCCTGGATAAAGGAGAAATCCTCCAGACCATCACAAGCCCTGTATTTTGGAAGCTTTGCTCAGAAGTGATGTTGCATTAAGTCATGTGAAGAGGGTTCAAATGGCACAGACAGACCTCTCTGCCTCACTTCTGGTTAGGGTACAATCACCTCTTTCCCCCTCCTTCGCTCCCTCCTTCCTCCCCTTCCTCCTTCATTTCCATCCTTTCTTGCTTCCAGCCCATTCAAACATCTACCTGTTCACTGAGACCATCCAGTCACATATCCACCCACCTATTCGTCAGTCCTCCATCCATTTCTTCCCTGCCGTGATGGGCATGAAACCCTCACGAGGCAAAAGGAATCTTCCTCACCGTAAGCTGTTTTTATCAGGCCCCGGCAACAGGAAAGTAGGGGCCACAGGCCAAGTCTTTCAACTCGTGATGTAAGTCACAGCTCGCTAACTGGCAGAATCATCCCACCAGACCTCCAAGAAGAGCTGTCGGTCTGGATGCCCACTTGTGGAAGTGTCCCCTTGTAGGTACCACCAAGTAGTGTAAGTTAGAGAGGCCCAAGGAAGTCAACCAGTCCATCTCTCTACTTCCAGAATAACCCATAATCTCTTTTTTGGGTGACAGATACCGCTGAAGCCATTCCAGACTGCTGTGCTTCTTATCTGTGGTTCTGCTGTCATGAACAGGTCCCTCAGGCTACAGGGCGAGCCCATGTCAGTGAGGATGGGGACCATCACCATCTTCTGTGTTGGCCTTCGTAGGCCATTCTAGAAACTATCTTCCAGACATAGCGTTTCGTCTCTCTCTACACAGGCATCTGACATGGTCCTTAGTGTGACATCTAGTGCGCACTGACTTGAGAGCCCTTCAGGAAGGTGGCTGTCAGTCTCCGCCACTTGCGACAGTGGCTTGCTCTTGGCAATGCCCCCTCACTCCTCCTCTTGCAGCAGGCAGCTTCATGGAGTCCCTGGCCGTGGTATCTGGGCTCTGGACTCTTGTCCTTGGTAAGCTGAGTCACGGGTCTGACCAAAGAACTTCCCGAATGACTGCCAATGACTTCCCTCTCTGACCTGAGCATCATCCTGGTTCTATCCACAGCTGCCCTTCCTGCCCTGCTGTTGGTGGCAAACTTCACTTCCTACCCACCAACCTCCACCAGCTGACTCTCTCCTGGGTCTTAGCCTGGCTCCTGCCTGCCTGACACACTCCTTTGCCAGCTTTTCTCACTCTGTTGATCTTACCAGGTTATTTTTTACACTGGCCCTTTCTCTTCCTGAAAGCATGACTTTCCAATCAGTAGACCATTCCCACTTGTGGTGGTTTGGAAGAAGATGGGCCCCCACAGGAAATAGGGGGGTGGCACTATTAGGAGGTGTGGCCTTGGAGTAGGTGCGGCTTTATCAGAGGAGGTGCCTGACTAGAGGTGCAGGCTTCAAGGTCTCAGAAGCTCAAGCCAGTTCTCTTCCTGCTGCTTGTGGATCACATGTAGAACTCTCAGCTCTTTCCCCAGCACCATGTTTGCCTGCACGCCAGCCATGTTTCCTGACATGACAATGAGTTTCCGTGTTTGTGGTGTTTCTTCATGGAAATAGAAACCCTAACTAAGACACTACCCTTCATGAACACACACCCAAGCCATCTCTGACGCAGGGCATCCTTTGCAGGGTAAGCAGACCCTGTGATGATGACAATAAAGAACAGGAAGTGAGGACAGTGGGAGGATGGGAGAAAGTTGGACTCTACGGGGCCCAGGATAGACTTACTCTTCCAGAACCTTTTGGGCTCCAAGTCTGTCCATTAGCATCTGGAACTGTGCTTCCTCATCATGGTCCATGTCTCCCACATCCTCATCTCCTCTAGACTGATACACCTTCTCCTCTTGGAGCTGGACCACCTGCTGGTCAGCTTCCTCCTCGCTTTGGTTTCTGTGGCTGAAGAAGAAGTGGCCTAGGAGAATAGAGAGCAATGACTTGAATCAGATATCCTCAGCCCCAGGAGGACTTGGATTTGAGGTTAGCCCTAGAGAAGCAAAAGGGGGATCACTCTATAGCAAAGATCCACGAACACTGAATCTGGAGCTTGTGTTCTTTGATCTCCCATTTGCATTCTCACAGAGATGCCAGAGCCTGGAGACAGTGCCTGGGAAGTAGGTTGGCTCCCTAGTAGGTCTCTGAAATGGATGTAGAGCACATGTCTTTGGAGGATGTAGCTCAGTGATAGAACATTTGCCTAGCATAACCAAAGCCCTGGGTTCATGAAGAAGAAAAAAGAAGAAAAAAGAGGCGGGGGAGGGGGCAGCAGTAGCAGCAGCATTTCCTGCTTCTGCATTAACCAGTAAGGTGGTTCCCTCCATCACTCTCCAGCAGCCTGCCTTGCCACCACACCAGAGGCCATCCCACCAGCAGCGCCACCTCACATATCCAGGCAGCTTTCTCTATAGTCACACTGGCTGGCACGACAGCAATCTGTCCTATCCCCTCGAGTCAATGAAAGCTCCAGGGGGGTCAAGAAGGGATCTGATATGTTTAAGGAAATTACACGGCTCTTTGTAGGCGGCAGAAAGATGGGGAAATTGGCCTCCCAGTTCATCTCATCTGAGGGTAGGATCTGTAGTCTTTATCCTGCTCCCAGGTCTTGGTTCTCTTTCCTGATAATGACCTTGAGAATGACTGGGCTATTCAAACCTAGAAATTTCTCTGATAACTGCTGCCTCTCAGCTCAAAAGACTCGGCTGTTCTTTGGCTGAGCTACTCAGTTATCACACACTTTCACTTACTTATTTTCTCTGTCAAGGCAGGAAAGATGGAGCTAAAAATCCTGACCCAGCTTCCTGCTGATGCCAAGCCTGTCTCAGTTCCTATGTGGGAGCCCTGACAGTGACAGTCCATGGGCACAGAGGATGCCATGGTATAAACTGTCAGGGTGGGCACATGAAAATAGCCAAGTAATCTCCTCCATCACAACTCTGGGCTCTGCACCCCCAAAGGGAAAACAGAAAAGCTCTGGAGACAGAGTCCGAAAGAGGTGGAGGAAACAAGGGAGACTCCCAGCCTGGGGTCCCCAACACCCACCAGAACTTACTAAATCCAGTGGCGAACTCCTCTGGGGTCAGAAAGCCATTGCCATCAGCATCCAGGGCATCAAACACATCCTCCAGCTCTTCCAGACTTAGGGGCAGCTCCCTATGCAGCCTCTGAAAGCAATCCAGACTGCACTGGTCAGTGTGCTGATGGTCAGGGGGGCCTAAAGCCACGCTTTTGCAGGCTCAGGAGCACCCTCCTCCTTACTATATTAGTGCAGAGACCCTTTATTGGGTGTCAACTAATGTATCCTTCAATTTCTATATGATTTACAAAGAAGCATATGCAGATGTGTATCTATTTGCATTTAATTTCCATGATACCCTTTGCAGTAGATATTACCATTCCCATCTTAAAGATGAAGTGTTAAGGTAAATTGCCAGCCCCAGGGGCATATAGCCAAGGAGTCAAATCCAGGTCTGACTTCAAAGCAGGCACTGTTCACACTGTCAAGGACCGTGTTGGCCAGGACTGACTAGCTTTAGGTAAGTTCCTAGAGGATGCAGTGTTCTGATGCCAAGTGAGACCACATATGGGAAGCCCTGGACACAATACCGGAAACCATTCAATGAAAGCAGGAGGGGGAATAGGGCCAGGTAGCACAGGCCTGTAATCCTAGCTACTCAAGAAGCTGAGGTGGGAGGATTCCAAGTTCAAGGCCAGCCTGGGTAACTTGGTAAGACTGTGTTCCAAAATAAAAATTGAAAACAGGGTAGAGGATGTATCTGATGGTAAAGAACTTAATGTAGCCTGCACAAGGGCCTGGGTTTGACCTCTAGTAAAGAAAAAAAAAATAATTAAAAAGCAGTAGGAAAGGACAGAGACAGGGAGAGACAGGGGTTCATGGAGACACCATGACAGGCCAGGTTGGTGGCATTGCATCCTGGTTTTTTTTCTTTGTGCACCCCCTTTCTTGAGCTACGCTGCTTCCCCTATTGTGTGGGTCTTCCTCAGTGGAGGTCAATCCCAGGTCCCAGCATTATTCCTGTAAGTAGCTGTGAACATACTCTGTTCTTAAGCTCTGAAGATGCCTGTTAATCCTCCTCCTGAATGCAAGTGGCCCCCACTCCACACAACTGCCTCCTCTGGCTCTGATTTGAATGTGAAATGTCCCCCACCTGTTCGTGAGGTTTGAACACGTGAGGTTTGGTCCCTCAGCTGATGGTGTCACTTTAGGAGGTTGTGGATGTAGACCACTGGGGAGGGCTTTAGAGGTTTAACGTCTGCACCCACTGACAGCATGAGGAATGAGGCAGCTCTTGACACTTCCCTCTGGCGTCTGTCTGTCTGGCATGAAATGGCCCCAGGCTGGAGCAAAAGTCCTCCTGTACCTAACAATCCATCTCCAAGTGAGGGTGCCCAAGAGACCTTGTTACCTCTCAGCTGGCCCCCTCCTTCCTCAGGAACCCAAGGGCCAGCTGCACAAACTAACCCTGTGCAAGCGACTGGCAGTCTTGGCCAGCATGCACAGGACTTCGTAGGAAGAAAAAGTGGACACACCTGTGGATAGTCAGTAGGCAGGTGTGACAGCCCATGACACACCTGGACGGAGTGGAGTGCCAAGCTCACAGTCTTTTAGCTGATGAGCCATAAAGCACAATTTGGCTGTGCATTAACAGAGGCGTTTAGACCACATTACCAAGTGGGAAGAGAGGCTGATGGGAAAGCCATTTGGAAGAATTGAATTAAATATGAATGGGTTTTTCAAGAAAGGAAGGAGAGGGGAAGCCTGTGCAAAGACTCTAGAAGCTCAGCTCAGCTGCAAAGCAGGCGTTAACAGTCCATAAACCAGCTGTGGCAAGAACCACGGGGAGAGAATTCAGGGTAGGAGAGTGCTGGCTCTGCAAGCAGGGAACATATCCGCTCCATTAGAAATGAAAGACAGTCCCCCTGGAATAGAACGAGACTTCCCTAGCTCCCAAGCCCGATCCTCAAGATCCTAATGCTTTCTTTTAGGATTAGATATCCTTCCTCCCTAGTCAGTTTAAGGTTGCTGGGTCTGGCAGCAAACTGATAGCTTCCATTATACTTTAGCTGGAAAGGATCAGGAAGGAAACTCCAAGACCTCAGCGGGCCTTTCACCTTCTACACCTACACACAAAGAACACACAGGTGTGATGCCAAGTTTGTCGTTAGTGTGAACCCAGTGAGGATTGTTCAGACTCAGGCTCGGGCCACCTTCCTGAGGCACGTGGTTCACTCCTGTGTAAGTAATATTCGCACTGGAGAAGAAGCTAGAGGAGAGTCATCTTCAAGGCTGGACGCACACACGCCCTCTTCCTTTAGGCACCCCCAACAGTTCAGTCACACCTGTTTCTTGCCTGTGCTTCGCCTCAGCTATTCTGAGCATCGCTGGGAGAGCTAAGGCTCCATCTGTCTCTGTCCCATGGCAGGCTGTAATGTGCTTGGCTTTAGTGGGTTGCTTGGTATAGTCTGGGCCTTCCCAACCTCTGGGAATGGACCATTTTATTCTCAGGAGTAGTTGAGGAGATGGGGGAACAAGGTAGGCGTGTCCTGTGCATGATATTCCTCATGCTGAACCTAATCATTGCCTAGCTTTGTATGGCCAGTGAAGTAAGAATGGTTTTTACATTTTAAAGTGGCTGAAAAAAAAAATCAAAGGGAGAATCATAGTGACATACAAGAAATTACATGAAATTTGAAAGTCATTTCATAAGTTTGTTTTTTGCAGTTTTGCACTATTGGGACTTGAATCTGTGGCCTTGGAGATGCTAGGTAAGTGCTCTAATATTGAACTATATCCCAGCATCCTTTAACTGTGTTTTTGAGACAAGGCCTCACTGGGTTACCCACTGGCTTTAAACCAACAGTTCTCCTACCACAACCTCCTAGGTACCTGGGTTTACAGGTGTGTGCCACCACACCCCGTTTTGGTAGGTTTGTTTAGTGCTAGAGATTAAAGCTGGGGCATCATGAATGCGAGCTCGACAAGCACTCTATCAGCTGAGCCCCATCCTCAGACCCTAGTGTTATACTTAGTCCATCATGTTACTTTCACCAGATCCTATAGTCTTGGGGTGTCACGGAGTCAGGGAAGGCAAACAGTCCAAGAGCAGGTAAGGGCCGAGCATGGAATGAACAGAGATCAGGCTCCCCACCCAGTCTGAATGGACAGCCCTCCAGAGCGAAGATGCTGAGGCCTTTTCTGGAAAGAGGTTACTCCTGCCAGGCAGCCCTGTGAAGCTCAGTTGGGGACCCCTCTCACCTGCATGTCTGTCCTGGCGATGAAGCCCTTGCCCTCGGAGTCACAGGCCTGGAAGAATTCCTGTGCTTTCTCCCACATGACACTTCGGTCTGGCACCTGCTCCTCTGCCTCCAGCCTCTCCGGGTGGTCCAGCTGCTCCATGCAGGCTCCATTTCCCTGCCTCCCACAGCCTGGTATCTGGGAGTCTCCCCTTCCATTGGGGGCGGCCATCAGACCTGCAGATTTCTTTGTGTGTTCTCAGAACCTGAACAGGGGAGGTGGGAGAAAAAGTGTGCAACTAAGGTGGAGCAAGAAGGAAGAAAAGCAGGAGGTCCAGACCTGGTCACTGGCATGTCCTGCTATCTCTTAGCAACCAACTCTTAATTATCATGGCTCAGGATCAGCGTGATTTGCAGTGAAAGCCAGTCCATCAAACAAGAGAGAATCAAGAGAGAAGGGAAGAAATACATGGAGATTAAAAGGAGGAGGGCTACAGGGCTACATCTCCAAACTGAAAAAAAAAACCCACAACACTGAAGGGGATGGATGGATTCATGAGGAGGTAGGATAGAGGATTCCCTATAGTCTCCAAATTTAAACACACACACACACAACACTAAAGATGATGAATGGACACACAAGTTGTGGTATGTAAATATAACAGAAGCTGCTTTGCACAAACAGGGAATGAACTGGATCTTGAGTGACAAAAATGGATAAATTTCAAAACAATCACGCACCCACAAGAAACCAGGGGAGAATACACTTGTCACATGATTCCACTTAAATAAATGCACTTACAGTTGTTGTCCAAATTTATTATTGCATTTGAACCATAATAGAAAGAAGATATGGGGTGAGGAGGGATGAGAAAGGGGCATGGGGATACGGATGGATATGATAACTGCCTTCATTTCATGAGAGTGACATTTGATTCCATGACGCACTCACAGAGGTATTTACTCGCTCGCAGTGGTCTCTCAGCATCCCTGAAAGACTGCTGCAGAGTCCTCGCTCTGCTCAAAAATATCTGTGAATGCTCAAGTTCATCATACAAAGTGGGGTTGTATTTAGATATAACATATACATATTCTACCGTATACTTTATTTATTTATTTAGACACAGAGCCTCCCAGGGTAACCTAAGCTGACCTTGTGTTCGTGATCCTCCTGCCTCAGTCTCCCATGTTCTGGGATCAGAGATCTGTCACCATGCCTGTCTCCTACCATATGTCACCTAGAGATGGGGTACAATTCCTGCTACAGAGTAGGTGTTATCTGGACAGTTTACACTAGATTCTCCAGGGGAAAACAACGAGAAAAAGGCTCATGCCTGTTTAGCGCACACATACTCTTTAATACTTCCCATGTTCAGTTAGATGTAGAACCCCCACACATGGAACACTGACTGCATTCGTGTGTGTGTGTGTGTGTGTGTGTGTGTGTGTGTGTGTGTGTGTGTATGCAAAATCTGCCAAGCTACACACTTCAAAGGCACACAGCTTATTTTATGTCAATATCTCAATGAATGTACTGAAAAGAAGGCAGGGGTCAGGGGAAATGAGGAGGTATTGCTGTATTGGGGCCACAGCCTTCTTCTGCCCCCCCACGAGACCTAAACAGCCTAGTCCTCTGCATAATATATCTATATATAATTTTAGGTGTATAGCTGTTTTGCCTCCATGTGTGTCTGTACGTCTTCCTTTGACATTCAACTCTGTCAAGGAGGGGGAAAAAACAGCTGAAAATTAGACAATTTCCCTGTGGAAAGCTCCAGACTGTGTAGACCCCCAACCATAAAATTATTTCATTCGCATTTCATAACTGTAATTTTACTACTATTCATTATGAATCTTAATGAATATCTGATATGCAAGACATCTGATATGGGACCCCCAAAGGGATAATGACCCACAGATTGAGAACTCTGTCCTATAAACACACAGACACAGGGCGGAGCTCCTTCAGAAGGCCACCTAATTACTGGCATCCAGCCTTCTTTCCCTTCTCCTGCAGCCCCCCACACTGACCTGAAATCTCTGCATAGCTCGGTGTGGTTCTCAAAGAGCAGTGGTCAACAAAACAATGGAAGTGCTGCTGCTTCATGTCAAAGCAAAGTGGAGCCCTGCCCTGAACTCAGCTATCTCCCACCTAGTTGGAGCCCAAGGAAGCCTTCACCTTGGGGATAGACAGAGTTCTTGTCTCCAAGATTTTCCATTAGAGGGGTTGGTGGGATAGCTCAGGGGATAAATGCACTCGCCATGCAAGTCCGCTGACCCGAGTTCAACTATCAGGACTCAGGTAAAGGTAGAAGGGGACAACTGACTCCATAAATCTGTTATGATCTCCACACTCATATGGTGGCATGTGTAGACATGCACAGAATAATAATATATTTTATTAGAAGATTTTTATTAGACCAAGAGACAGTACAGTTACAAAAAAAACAGGCTAGGTTCTACCCTCTCTTCTTGCCTTCCTTCCTCCTTCCTCCCTTCCTCCCTCCTCCTCTCCCTCCATCACTCCCTCCCTCCTCCTTTTCCTTCCTTCCCTCATCCTTCCCTTCCACTCTCCCTCCCTTTTTCTTCCCAACTGGAGACCAAACCAAGGGCCCTGCCCATTCTAAACACACCCTATCACTGAGTTAAGTCCCTCAGCTGAACATTCTTTGTACCAGCCTGAGGCTGAGTTTCTCAACTACTCTCTCCCTCCAGAATAATTCCATAAAAATGCTTTTCATGCAGATGGAAATTACCCAGTCCTTAAACATTTCTAGGAAGATATCCCAGTTATCCAGAGTAATTCTAACAGCTTAAGAGTGTAATTAGAAAGTTTGGAGATCAAACCTAAATCCCTCCTGAGGGGTTAAAGTGAACTTCTCCCTTAATCTGGCTCCAGTTGGTATTTCTCACCCCACTACACCTGCTGCCAACTTGAAGGCGGCCAATAAGTCATACTGATTCCCCCCGAATCCCTACTGCAGCAGGCAGCTAAAAGATCAAAGCCCCAAAGCATCCCTGGGAGCCATTCAAATCTCTTGAACTATCCAGGTTTCAGTGGAAAGAAACCCCCCCCCCACGTGGGGTGGGACCCTAAGTTCTCAGTTATTAGCCCGGAGCTGGCAAGGCTGAAGATAGGCAACTCTTACCACATGGCAGACAGACCATCCCACTTGAGCTTCTGGGAGGTGGCACAGCACAGCGGGGAGAACCAAGCTGCCCCAGGTTCAAATTCTGCCTCCATTACTGTCTATCTGTGTGACACTAGATGAGTTAGGTGACATCTTCATGATTTCCTTGTACCATCTGTAGAACTCAGAAGACAAGGCAAGCAGAGTTGGGAATAAAAAATTATCATCAAAGAAAGAGAAGGGATTTGCTACATACAGGGTTGCGTTCGTTTGGGGACTTGGCCAAGCTGATCTCTTTCATCATCATCATCTTCCTCAGCTATCCCTAGCCTACTACCTGACCAGAGGTGGATGGCATCATTACTATTATCGTCGTTGAAATCAGCTGGCTTCCTCTGCCTCAACTGTATTTCAGCAAGCCAAACTAATGAAACCTATACTACATGTATGTGTGTAGGTAGGCAGACATATATGTGTACATGTATATATAATATTGTATCGATTAGTAACTTTCCTGTTGCTAGGATGGAACACCATGGCCAAGGCAACTCACAGAAGGGAGAGTTTCTTTCCGCTTATGGTTTAAGAGGGATGAGAATCAGTCCTGGTGGGGAGACATGGCAGCAAGCGGCGGGCACGGCAGCTGGAGCGAGGAGCTGAGAGCTCAGAACTGACACCGCAGAGAGAGAAAACTGGAAATGGTGAAGGCCTGTCAGCCTCAAAGTGACATCTTTCCTCCAGGGAGGCCGCACTTCCTAACCCTCCACAACATGACGATGTATGTGCGTACGAATGTGTATATACATATGTACAGATATACATATATACATACAAATGTATAGACACATATACATTTATACAAATGTATGTATGCATATATGCATATATACATATATGCCTTTGTGTAGGTGTATACATTTATATACAATATATACATGCATTCATAGATACACACACATACCTCCGTGTGCTTGCTCTCCCCCTTCCCCAACTCTTCGGAGGGGAAGAGAGCAAACACACCAAGAGACAAAACCAAGAGTCATTAAGTAACACAGACTCTCCAGGGGATGGACCGTGATGAAGTGATCGCTCCTGTACCGGACCACCCAGAAGGGAACAAGCCCCGGAAAGGTCAGGTGTGTGGCAGGCACCTTTGATAAAGACCATCTTCCCTCTGGCAGCCTGCTGTAGCTTATGCAATCCTCCTGTCGGCATTCTTTCTCCTCAAATTAGGGCCAATTTCCATGTTCTAGCCTCCAGGGAGACAGGGAACAGCTGTCTTACCTCTATAAAATAATTCTTCCAGGTTTGGACAGCTGTTATTATACAATCCCCCCCCCCACACACACACACACTCCCCTGATCTATTATAAGACACATTAAAGGCCCTTGCTAATGGCTTCGGGTCTCACCAAGATGGTTGCTAGTCACCCTAATTCCTCCAATAATTAGTGGTTGTAAACCACTTTGAAGATAAAAGGCATTTTATAAGAGCTAAGTCCCATTATGATTAGCTTCCCAATACTCCCCCCACACACACACACCAACACTGATGAGCACATCAAAGCCCAGTGCAGTCCCAGTAAGCTATCTGCTGCTTAATTAGATGTGTTTCAAGGCGGCTGGTATATATTAAAGAAACTGCTGCAAAATTTATCAGTGTTAGAAGAGTGTCTGCTTTCTTCCTAATGTGAACAAGCTCTTTTCAAAGGCTGTCAGTGCTTGATGCCTGTCAGACAGGAGCTTGGAAGAGCGTGAGTGCTAATGTGGACTCCAGGTCGACAAGGGAAAGGCACACTCGGCTTCCGGCTTCGCCTAACAGCTTGTCAACAGGGTTCTACACGCCCTGCCTTTTGATTTTGCAAACATGCTGTGATGTAAGCAAGAGAAGGCACACATTGTCTCTGTTCCATAAATGAGGACCTTGCATACAATCATGGCTTTGCAGGGATTTACATCCGGGGTGGTGGAGCTGATCAGGGTTAAGGTTCCTGACCAATAATAATGGAGGTGACATGATTGATGCTCTACCCAGACTCTAAAACATTTGTGCAACATTGCTGGTCTCCTGGGTGCTCTCATTGCCTACACCTGTGCTTTGACTAGAGTTCTTGGTCCACAGTCCCAGAGCCAAGAGTGCCTAAAGTTTCCTCAACACTTCTAAATAGCTTTCAGGCAGTGTGTGAGAGTGAAAAGCCAGTTTCCTTGTCTCAGTGGGGGTGAAAGTGGAGATCTGAGATATACTCCCAAACACTTGGCAGGACCAGAGGCTGGAACTTTAACCCAGTTCTTGCTTTCGATTCTTCCCTTCTGCAGCCTGCTCAACTTCCCTCTTATTGGGCTCTCCTGGGCATATTTCTTCTCAAAAGTGCCCACATGTAAATATTTCTCTCAGGCTGGGCTCCGATAGCCCCATGCTGACAGTTCTCCTGCCTCAGGATTCAGGAACATTTTGTGTATTTTCTATGGAACCCATGCTCCTAGATTCTCTTAGTTCCAAATCATCCTTTCCCAGCTTCTGACCTTCAGTGATTTTTTTTTTTCTTAGCCCTATACCTTCAGTCCTGGATCTGAGTTCTCAAAGCCTCTATTTTCTCTTGTATCATGAAGTCCCAGCTGTTTCTGAAGGAAGTCATTATGCCTCTCTCCTGATCCGCACAGACATCATCAAACCAGGCAGGTGCCATGGAAGATGGAGAGAGGAATTTAGTGAGCTTACACTGTAGAGAGGAGATGAGACACAAATGAGGGGGGAGGGGCTGAGGATGTGATGAGAGCCACATGTGTGTATGATTAAGCCTCTCAACGTGCAACCCCCAAAATGAAGTTGTCCCCCAATAATTCTCTACATAATTTAACTCAGGCTTGGACCATTTATCTATTTTGTTCCATCTATCTGTGGGGGAGGGAAGAGCAGGTGTGTGCCACGGCACAGCTCTGGGAGTAATAGGGCAACTTGCAGGGGACAGTTCTTTTTCCACCATGTAGGGCATGGTGATTCACACCACGTGTCAGGCTGCCCTGATTTACCTAACTTGACTCAGAAGGCATTATCGAATGTTTAAGAAAAGTCAGCTGTCATGGAGATCATCCAAATGAGCAAATAATACCATTAGAGGAGCTTTCATTTAATTTGGTTTGCCCTGTCAGCACCAGGTTCTGAGCAGTGCCTCAAAATCGTGCTTCCAGAAGCTTAAGTAATCATTTCAGTGGCAGACTGTGTATTTAAACCTGTGCCCTCTGTTAACATCCTGGTCTCTCTCTCTGTGTAAAGTGGGGCTATGAGACTTCACTTTGCACACTCGTGAAGAATTATGTGTATTGGCCATTACGATACCTGGCATATAATCAGCAGTGCTGATACTTGCTACCTTTTAAAAACTTTATTATTGTGTGTGAGTGTGTGTGTGTGTGTGTGTGTGTGTGTGCGTGCGCACATGTGCTTAAGTGCAAGGCCAGAGAAAGGCACCTGTCACCCTGGAGGTGGAGTTACAGGCAGCCATGAGCTACTAGATGTGGGTGCTGGGAACTGAGCTCTAGTCCTCTGCAAGAGCAGGAAATGCGCTTCACCAATGAGCAACTCCCCAGCCCCACAACTGCTAATTTTATTCCTGGATGGAAAATGGAACCACAGAGCATCCCTACAGTTTGGAAGTGGCTTCTTCCCAAAGGTCCACGAGCTGGAACACTACTGAGAGGTGGTGGGCTTTTAGGAGGCAGGCCTGGTTTAGCGGTAAATACGCACCCCTCCCTCAGACTGGGCTGGATCTAGACTGAGTGGGTCCGTGTCCTCAGAGCAGACCACTATAAAAGAGTCAGCTGTGCCCTCCATGGTCTCTGGCTCCCTCTTTGGTTTTGTGACTTTTCTCTCTCTATCTCATGTGTCACTGACATGTGATGCAATCTGCCATGAACGCCCTCAACCAGAAGCCAACACTGGTAAAGTTTCCTTTGGAACCCAGAACTGTGATGTGAATAAACCTCTTTCCCTTATAAGGAATCCAACGTTGACTATTTTACCAAAACAAGGTGATTCTTTGTGGAGAAGCCCACATCCATGCTCTTGAATGTGTTTTAATTTCTTCTAAGTGCTTCTCTTGCTTTTAAACCTCATGTCTAAGCCCATATTAAAACACCTTTATTTAACCACAACTTGCCTCATATGAATCCAAGACAACATTGCCAAGGAGATGTATGTAACACAGAGACCCCCCCCCCCCCACACACACACACACTGCTTTCAGGCTAAATCTTAAACACACTGAACCATTAACATCTCTTAGTGTTAACTCCCATTTTTCACTCTTGTCTTCACTTTGTTTCCTATTCTCTCAGTCGGCTTGTGTCCTGGCATCTTCAAACATCTCCCTCTCCTCCTCTCCTCTCCTCTCCTCTCCTCTCCTCTCCTCTCCTCTCCTCTCCTCTCCTCTCCTCTCCTCTCCTCTCCTCTCCTCCCCTCTCTCCCCTGATATTTCCTTCCCCTTTATCTATGCTAAGTCCTACTAGCGCTAATGCCTTGGTCCCCAGTTATATCAAGAATACCATGGGTTGAGTGGCCATTAGAAATTCTTTCTTCATTTGTTCCCTGAATCTGAAAATCCAAGGTTAACTGGGCTCTGATGTTATCCCTCTTCCAATGGCAGATGCTGGTTTACTGCAATGCATTCACATGGCGAAGGGGGCTAGGGAGATTTCTTGAGCCTCTCTCACGAAGGAAGCCAATCTCATCTGTGAGGCTAGCTCTTCTGAGCTCACTGCCTCCCAAACGCCCTTTTCTTGTTGCCATCTGCACTGGGAGTCAGGTTCAGCACAGGAATCCTGGCAGGCACAGCTGTAATTCAATCCTTAATGCTCTGTCCTTGGTCCTTCCTATCATCCCCTATGCAAAATATCTCTCTCCGTCCCAGTAACGTCAAAGGTCCTGCTCATCTCAGCATCAATGCAGTCTGATGTGTTCAGATTTTCCAAGTCTGAGATCTCACTGCTCATCCATTACGCATAAATCAGCCCTCCAAATCGCCAGGAGGCTCCTCAGCAGATCCAACCAACCAGTGATTAACAATATTAAACAATGATGTCTGTACCGAGCATGTAGAGGTGTTTCTGTTATTATCCCTTAAACAATGCAATCTAACAAGCATTTGCACAGCATTCATCTTCGTTATCAGTCTTCTAGGCGTGCTTTGCAGCATTTGAGAGACAAAGCAGAGATTACACGGGAGTACCACGGCGTTTTCTATCGCAGGCTTCAACACGCCCAGAGGGCAGCATCTGTGGGGGTTTGGGACCCAGTCCCCTATATGACTTTACTAAAGCAGCAGCAAGGCACTGCCATGTGCAGGGCTTGGACCTGAGCGCCTGCAGGACAGAGGAAGTACATGGAAGCCGGTGGTCCTTTTGTCCCTTGCTCACCTGGAACTCTCATTTCTGGTGACTGGCGATTGAGAACTGGCCGCATCTTACACAGGGGACTTTTGCTATGGGTGACCTGAATGCCACCTAAACCCCACAGAGGAATTGGAGCATACCTTGTTTACCATTAGAGATACAGTGGAAGGGCCTTTATAGGATCTGGGAAAAGGTGATAGAAAACACACTTTCTAGCAGGATGCAAAATCCAGAAGGAAATGTGCCTAGTCCTCCTCTTGCAAGCTGTAGAGAAGAAACGGGAGGTGATGCTGCTGGCACTGGGAAGCCTGCTTAGCAATCCTCCCCTGGCTAGGTGAGGTCCACTGCATCCCAGAGCCCCAGCTCACATGACAAGCTCTCCTAAAATTACTGCCTGCAATCTGGTCATGCTCACATCGTCCCTTCAAACAGTACCCAGCCAAGGGCATTTTGCTCTAGTAACAGAAAAGAGACTGGTATAGTCCCAGAGACAGGAATAGTCTTTGGAACAGGGAAGGGGTGGGCCCTTGGTCTACAGTTAGTTTGAGTGCTGAGACTGAATCAGAAAAACAACTGATTCAGGTTTTTTTTTTTTTTAATATGTTGTGGAATTGTGGAATGTGTTGGCCATTGTGATAAACAGCAAAGACGGAGAGAATACCTGAAATGCTGGAGAAACAAAGATGGGATTAGCTGTCATCCGTTATGATGAAATCAAAGCTGAAGCCACAGTTAGATCTAGGGGACTGGATGGCTAGTATTAAAGAATCTGGCCTTTCTGGAGCTCACACACTCAGTCCAGGTGAAGAAAATACTTGCAGGGTGCTTCCAGTTCTGTGTAAGGATACCATCCTCATCCATTCACTCTGGGATCATTTACAACGGGCAGACATCCTTCCACGGGCCAGTGAGTCAGCAGCAGGAGCCTTTAGCAAGCACACACCATGGCGAATGACGACCAATGAATGCACATACCCCGCAAACACATTCAAACAGTCAAAAGTGATGGAGGAAAACATTCCCCTCTCTGAGACACCTTCTGGTGCTCACTGAGTCCGAAACCCAGTAAGTTTTGTTATCAGGATTCTGGCAGCAACCACAGTGGGGAAGCTACCTCTTAAACTGGTTACCTACCAGGAAAGTCAGGGGAGTGGGAAGACAGAAGAGAGAGAATGCCCTGCCCTGGTCCCAGCTGCAGACACTTGACTTGCCTCTTTGGAGAATGACAAGGGCCATCCATGAGATGTTGATAGCCACGCTGTCTGGCTATTTTGTCCCTGAGAAAGGAATGATTTGTTTTGGCTCACGGTTTCAGAGCTTTCAGTGTGTGGTTAGCCAGATCTGTTGTTTCTGGACTCTGCTGAGGCTGTGTTGATGAGGTGGAGGACAAGATGGGCAGAGGGAGAGGGACAGAGGGGCCTTCAGATAAGATACAACTTCCCCTCTCTAGGCATCAACCCCTAGTTTTAATATCTTTCTAAAATAGCACTACCAGGTGGGGACCAGGCCTTCAACTATGAGCCTCTGGGGGCATTTCATAACAATAGTGGTCTTTCCAGCTGGGACACTTAAAGGGCTTGTTCTGATTTTCTCCTATGTCAACAGTTCTCAACCTGTGAGTTGAAACCCCATGGGGGGACTGAATGACCCTTTCACAGGGATCATATATCCTGCATATAAGACCTTTACATTATGATTCATAACAGTAGCAAAATTACAGTTATGAAGTAGCAACAAAATAATTTTATGGTTGGGGCAAGTACAATATAAGAAACTGTATTAAAGGGTCTCAGCATTAGGAAGGCTGAGAACCATTACTCCGTATTTTCTCGTTTTTATTACAATCAATTACTGTATTTATAATAACAGGAGAAAAACATCTTTGTAAATAGAAAGATTGGGCCCTCTCTCCTAAGTGAGTAAAAAACAAATTTCAACCAAGTAAACAGAGACCAGACTGTAGGGTGATGCTGTTTCCAGGTTCATAAAGCAATTTCACAAAAGTATGTCCTTCGAGCTTTACAGGATTTCTCAAGGTTACATATGAAACAAGTGTTAGTGTATGAAAAGGATTCTGAGTCCCTCTCTTCTAGGTCAATGTGTGTTCCATTATTCCACAGGCCATCTGTAGCTGCCCTTGCTTCTTCTATTTGCAGCTGGTACCTTCTGGAAGCTGCTGAACACCTGCTATGGTTTGAATGTGAAAGACCCCACATGGACTCCGATGTTAAAGCCCAGGTCCCAGTCACTGTGAGTGGAGTCTACAGAGAGGACGCCATTCACTTGGGCATGTCCTTGGTGATACCTTTTCCCTGGCTCCTTCTCTCTCTCCTTCCTGTCCACCATGAGGCATGAGTCCTGACGACGACTTGCTCCTGCCACCATGACGTGCTCTGGGGAGCGTGAGACCAAGCAACCCTGGACTGGATCCTCTGGAAGAATGAGCCAAAATAAACCGTTCCTCCCCTAAAAAAGTGTCTATGTCAGGCGTGTTGGGCGTAACCGTGCAGATGTAGCCAACAGGGTACTCCAGGACCTAGCATGCCCCACTGCACTCTTGCCCTCTGGTTCAGTCACACCTGCAACTCCCAGACACCCTAGCAACCCGTAGTCACTGAAGTAAAAGCAGAAGGCAGTATGCAAGCAGCCAGCCTCAGAGGGGGCAGAATTGCACGGGGAACCTCTCCTTAGAATCCAGCCAGGCATCGTCTGAAATCAGACACCCATTCAAAGGTGAAGATTGAGATTCAGAGACCAGCCTGATTCTCAAAAGATGCACACTCTAGACATAGAGGTTGGGGGCACAGCCAAACGAAAAGTTAATTAGAAACACTGTGTGCATCTCCAATAGTGAATGAGGGCTTCCTCTGCCCTCTCTGAAACAAAGTGGGCCCATCACCCAGCCAATGAGAGATGTCCACAGAAGGCTAGGAATTGGCGAAGGGGTAGACACAACCAGAGATGACAGAACCAGCTAGCGAGAACACAACAACACAATGAGGGAGCTTCAGTGGATGAATGGATGGCACAGCAGTTCTACCGGACATGGCGGGTGGGGGGCGATGGTTGACATTTCAGCCATCATTGGAGGAGGAGGTGGGGCACAAAGCTTGTCTCAGAGAAGGATGGATCTAGATGTTCTGTTTGCATTTTGCCTTTTGTGTGTGTGTGTGTGTGTGTGTGTGTGTGTGTGTGTGTGTGTGTGT
>NW_026590905.1:3124274-3203009 GCF_907164565.1 Psammomys obesus | reverse complement strand
TGTGTGTGTGTGTGTGTGTGTGTGTGTGTGTGTGTGTGTGTGTGTGTGTACGTAAATCCTTCTCAAACATTTGTTTTTCAAGACAAGGTTGCTCGCTGAACCTGGAGCACACAGATTTGGCTAGAACAGCTGGCTAGCAAACTGGACGAATCCTCCTGCCTCTGCATGCCCCAGCACTGGAATTACAAGTGTGCTCCACTGTGTGTGGCTTTTTACGGAAGGGCTGGGGAGCAGGACTCTGATCCCTGTGCTCACATAGCAAGCACTTTACCCACTGAGCAATCTCTCCCAGTCCCAGATGTGGCTCTTCCTTGGAGTGATCCTATTTGGAAAGGGTCTGAGCAATGGCCGGGGAGCCTGCCTCAGACGTGAGCCCTTTCTCTTCCAGACGCCGGTGGCTAAATTTCTGGGCCCTTACCTGCCTGTGGCTTGCCTCTGGGTCGTTAATTATCTCTCTACTGTGCTCTGAAAAGCTAGGGATGCTCAAGGCTGGACATGGGGCCCAGGGTTAGCCCTGGGCAGGGTGGCCAGCGCTGAAGACACCTGGCTAATCGTCACTGCACACTGCAGCACCTCCACAATCACCCCTAGAACTTCCGCAGTGCTTGAGTCTGGTAGGGACACCTAACTTGGTTCACAACATTAAAATCTATTAGATTTTTCCAGGGAGTGTCTCCGTAACCTGGACAATGGTGAACTCCCTGTACACATCATCAGCTGAATAATGTCAACACTGATAATGAGAAAAGTTTCATTTGGCATTCTAGGGTTCACAAAGATGTCTGCCATCTATACCTATCATTTATGAGTTACTGTCTTATCTGAAATACACAAACATTCCCATATGACTGTCAAAGATTGTACTATCTCATTTGCAATACAAACATGCTTGCACTTACAGGTCCTGGCTGACAGCCGGTGGAGGCCGGGGCCTGGCGATGCAGATGTCTCACGTGTACCCTTTGATGTGACACCTTTATCTCCAAACCCTTCCGGCTGTGCAAAGGGGCCTTCAAATGGGCGACAAGAGCCTGACACGGAGGCTTGGGAACCTGTGCTCAGCTCCCGTGAGATCTCAGATGGGCACCGGTATGTTTTCATTGTTCAAACAAACACAGGGCTTTGGATATAAACAGTCTTATGTTTAAGTGCTAGGATGGCCCTGAGCCTCTGAGGTGTGGCCTACAGCAGTTATTGCTAGACAACTTCAGTCTCTGAACAGGTCCGAAAACAGCACCTCTAGGGTAAAGGCATCGTGGAGGTAAAGAAACACAGCCAACATGGAGTCCTTGGCCAGTGCTCTGGCACAGCCTGGGGTCACCATGTACTAGCTGCATCATTACTGTTTTCAAGGTTTTTTTGAATGTGTTTTTATTTTGTATATGTGTGTGTGTGTGTGTGTGTTATCTACATGTATATCTATACACCACATGAATGCAGTGTCCAGGGAGGCCAGAGAAGGACATCAGATCTCCTGGAACTTTAGTGACTGACAGCTGTTACCCGCCATGCCATGTGGGTGCTGAATCCAGTCCTGATCTTGGGAAGTTACTTGGCCTCCAGGCCTCCAGCTGTGCCTCCCACTCCCACCACCCTCACTGGCACCCAGGAAATCATCAGACTCTACCCTTTCACTTCCCTTCAATGGTGTATATAGCTGGGAGTATATATGTATATGTGTATATATATATATATGTATATGTATATATATATGTATATGTATATATATATCTATATATGTATATAGAGGACATCTGGGAACACTGTCCTCTCCCTCCTTCCTCACCTTCCCTCTTTTTCTTATTGCTCCAAAATCAGGAGATTTCTTAGCATCTGCCCAAATACAGGTGCTCTTTGCTTTGACTGATTTCTCACACTTTTTAACAGAAGTCAAAAAGTTATAAAGTTTTCCATAATCACACAACTTTCCTTAAAAAAAAAAAAAAAAAACAAAAAACCTGTGAGAGCCAATAGGCTCATCACCCTGCGTCTGCTTCCCACACCATGTCCAGCCTTACCTGGGAATTTCTTACATTCTGTTGCAAGAGACAGAGAGCTTGCAGCCCAGCCCCACCTGACTGCCTGCCTCTCACCTGCAACTTGAAGGATCCTGGCGCTGGGAGAATCCCCTGCTTTGTCCTTTTGCACAGTCTGCTTCCCTGTGCCCTGTGGCCTGCAGTGAGTTTTCCCTCCTGACCCTGTTCTAGCCTCCTTACACTGAGCTTTCATAGAACACCTGTTATTTCTCCTTCCAAGCCTAGCCCCAAAGCCTCTTGAATTGCAGTCTAAACAAGAGCACCTGATTGCTAAAGCCTCACTGTTTCCCCCTGGGCAGAACTCAGAACTACATTTTGTTACAGGGAATTAGAGTGACCCGGATGCTCATTCACATGGTCTTTGTGCTTTTTGCTAACATGCCATTGGTTCTACTCCGTTACACTTGGTTTTGCACACCTGTGGCACATTCGTTTCGAGAACCATAGTTACCAGCACATACAGACCTGGATTCTCTAAATTCTAACAGGGCTATTCCGAAAGGGCAGATTTCAGAATGGGAGTTCAGCTGGGAACACGTGGCAGGCATGAGCTAGACACCTTAGCTGCCTTCACGGATCCTGCCCAGACCCTATGGGATACTGTCACTCACACACTGTGCTCTGGACTGTTAGGTAAGATGCCCAGGGTCACACAAACAGTCATTAGACAGTCCAGAGCCTGGAGACAGTATGGTGGCTGGAGTTAAAGACAGGGAAGCAAAGAGACCATATCAGTGCAGGGCCACGATCTAGCTCTAGGAACTAGTTTCTTCCAGGTGAGCTGCAGCAATGCAAAGACTAGGGTAACTGAGTGTGAGGATCATGAGAAATCAGGTAACAGTAAAAAGGTTTCTGAATATGCGGTGGCCAACTATTAATCCAAAATCAGACACGTAATGAATCCAAAGTGTACAGGGTGGCCCATGTTCATGGAAAATGGCAGAACTTCACGGCAGCCTTGCTTGTGAACACGGAACACTCTGCACTGCACGTGGCATCACACCAGGCAACACTGAAGAATGCAGCCGGAAACACCTCACCTCAAATGTCGAGACTACCTTGTGTCGTGAATGACAGTGCTCTTACCACACACACATGTTTTCTGTTCTCATAGAAGCACAGTATCTTGATTATGGAGCACCAAGACTTTCCTATCACATTCCTTAAGTGTGTTACATTATTGTAGCTTTAAATTGCATCATGTTGAATGCTTGTATTTATTATTTTTTAATAATTTACTCACTTTATATCCCAATTGTAGCCCCCCTCCCTTGTCTCTTCCCCATCCCCCATCCCTTAGTCCATAGAAAGGAGGAACCTTCCTCTCCTACCATCTGACCCCAGCCTATCAAGTCTCATCCTCTTCCTCTCTGGCCTGGCAAGGCTGACCTGGCAGAAGGAAGTGATCAAAGATCGGGCAACAGAGTTCATGTCAGAGACAGCCCCTGCTCCCCTTACTAGGGCACTCATGTGGAGACTGAGCTGCCCATAGGCTACATCTGAGCAGTGCATCTAGGTCCTCTCCATGTTTGGTTCTTGACTGATGCATCAATCTCTGCTGGCCCCACACCCAGATTTTTTGGCTTTGTTGGTCTCCTTGTGAAGCTCCTGACCCCTCCAGGTACTTCTGTCCTCTCACTCTTTCCTAAGAGTCCCTGCACTCTGCCCAAAGTTTGGCTGTGAGTCTCAGCATCTGCTTCGATCCCCTGCTAGGTGGAGTCTTTCAGAGGACATCTGTGGTAGGCTCCCATCCTGTTCTTTCTCTTCAACCGTTTCCAGTGTCTATTCTATTTGCCCTTCTGAATGAAAATTAAGCATCCTCACTAGGGTCCTCCTTGTGATTTAGCTTCTCTAGGTCTGTGGATTTTAGTATGGTTATCCTGTATTATATGGCTAATATCTGCTTATAAGTATATACCATGCATATTTTTCTGGTTCTGGATTACCTCACTCAGGATGATCTTTCCTAGTTCCATTTATTTGCCTACAAATTTTATGATTTCCTTGTTTTAATAGCTGAGTAGTATTCCACTGGGTAAATGTACCACAATTTCTGTATCCATTCTCAGTTGAGAGACATCTATATTGTTTCTAGATTCTGGCTATTAAAAATAAAGCTGCTATGAACATAGTTGAGCAAATGTCCTTGTTGTATGGTGGAGTATCTTTCAGGTATATGCCCAGAAGTGGTATAGCTGGGTCTTCAAGTAGCACTATTCTCAATTTTCTGAGAAAGCACCAGATTGATTTCCAAAGTATTTGTACAAGTTTGCATTCCCACCAGCAATGGAGGAGTGTTGCAAAAGGCCAAGTAACATATAATGACAAACCTATCAGAATCACACCTGACTTCTCAGCAGAGACCATAAGCCAGAAGGGCCTGGGCAGATGTCTTGCAAACCCTAAAAGACCACAGATGCTAGTCTAGACTACTATACCCAGCAAAACTTTCAATCACCATAGATGAAGAAAACAAGATATTCCATGACAGAGCCAAATTTAAACAAAAACTATGCACAAACCCATCCCTAGAAAAGATACTAGAAGAAAAACTCCCACACAAAGAAGTCAACTCCCCCCAAAAAATACCCACAGGAGATAAATAACTTCACTACAGCAAAACCAAAACCAAAAGTAGACAAACACACAAACACACTACCACAACCAACATCAAAATAAAAAATGCTAACAGTCACTGGTCATTAATATCTCTCAACATCAATGGACTCAATTCTCTAAAAACTAACAGAATGGATGTGTAAACAGGACCCATCATTCTTCTGCATACAAGAAACACACCTCAGCCACAAAGATAGACATTACCTGAGAGTAAAGGGCTCAGAAAGGTTTTCTAAGCAAATAGATCCAAGATTTCAACCAAAATTAATCAAAAGAGATGAAGAAGGACAATTTATACTCATCAAAGGAAAATTCCACCAAGATGACATCTCAATTCTGAACATCTATGCTCCAAATACAAAGGCACCCACATTTGTAAGAGAAACATTAGTAAAACTTGTACCACACATTGGTCCCCACACACTAATAGTGGAAGACTTCAACACTCCACTCTCACCAAAGGACAGTTCAACAAAATAGAAACTAAACAGAGAAATAACGACGCTAACAGACTTCATGAATAAAATGGACCAAACAGACATCTACAGAACTTTCACCCAAACACAAAAGAGTATACCTTCTTCTCAGCACACTCACAGACTCTTCTCCAAAACTGACCATATAGACAGTCACAAAGCAAGCCTCAAGAAGTACAAGAAGGTACAAGAAGACTGAAATAATCCCTTGTATTCTATCAGACTACCATGGGCTAAAGCTGAGCCTCAAGAACAACAGAAATAGCAAAAAGCCTACACACTCATGGAAACTGAACAACTTGCTACTCAATGATAACTGTGTCAGGGAAGAAATAAAGAAATTAAAGACTTCCTAGAATTCAATAAAAATGAAGACACAACATACCAAAACTTATGGGATACAATGAAAGCAGTGCTAAGAGGAAAGTTCATAGCATTAAGTACCTTCATAAAGAAATTGGAGGCATCTCATACAAGCAACTTAATGGCACACCTGAAAGCCCTAGAAAAAAAGAGGCACACACACCCAAGAGGAGTAGACGGCTGGAAATAATCAAACTCAGGGCCAAAGTGAATAAATTGTAAACTAAGAGAACAATTCAAACAATCAGTAAAAACAAGATCTGGTTCTTTGAGAATGCTTGTTTTTAAAAATTGGTATTTGGGGCTGGTAAGATGGCTCAGGAGGTCAAGGTGCGTGCTGCTGAGGGAGGCTGACCACCTGAGTTCAGTCCTCTGGATCCACATAGTAAAAATAATAAAAAAATAAAATAAAATAAGTTAAAAAAAACTGATGCCAAAACTTGTTTTCTGATCTACACACACACACACACACACACACGCACACACGCACACACACAAACAAACACACATACAGGTACAAGCTCAGCATGAAAACAAAAGGAGATCATTTAAGGAAGGAAAGGAGGGAAACAAGCTACCTGACAGTATCACATGACCTCATCCACCTATGGAAGGAAGATGTCACCTTCTGTACACACATTATTCTTAGTAAAAGAAACAGGACTGTTCCTGCATCCTTTGTTCATTTCATTTTGTTCAGCCATTCACTGTCCACAAAGCTCACAACCAGAGACTAAGAATAACACATCTGTTGCTCCCCTACCCTAGCCAGGCCCTGCCTGTCACCCCTAGTCAAGGCACTGCAGTCCCTAGGAGTTTCTTGCCAGGCACACTTAGAAGACAGTGTCATCTTCAGGTGACATCTCTGCTCCCACACCACTGGACCTTTCAGAGCTCGCTGTTCCATTCAGGCCCGGGAGGTCTAGATCCACCAAAGCAGTTTGTGATTTCCTGCATGGCAGTCTGGAAGCCTGCGGCTCTTCTCCCCTCTGAGCCAGCCTTGGAGTCAGCAGGAAGCAGGTCACGGAGCTGCGTGCACTCCTTCCTCCTGGAGATGCCTCCACGTGTGAGATAACGGGCTGATCATTACATCCACAAGGTACACCTCCAGGTTAGCTGGTCCCAGTCCAAGCTATCGACCTGAAGGTGGGGTACAATAATCCCTCTGGAGAAGTTTGGAGAAAGGGGTACAGACTTACTTCCAAAGCATTTGCAGACAATGCCCCGCCCCCTTGCGAGGATGCTGGAAGCATCAGCAGACCTTCCAGGGTGGGACAAAAAGGACCTGCCCGCATTCCTGAAACCACCAGTGTGAGACAGAGGAGCATGCCAGCCTGAGCTGACTGCACATGCTGCCTAATGACCTGACTTAGCAACAGAGAGTCAAGCGCTCAGGCGTGCAACCTCAGGCAAGCAACTACTGTTCCATAAATACTGCACAATACTCCATGGCAAATATCTGGAAACGTCCACATTTGACCTCCTATAATAAATTTCCTAGATAAACTAGGTCTGCTTTCCATATCATTTAGCCTGAATTGAAGTATGGGGGGGGGGGGTGGGAAGCCCTCAATTAAAAATAAATTCTTTTAAACGTTTTATTGTTTATCCTTATGTGTCTAGGTGTTTTGACTGCATGTATGTCTGTGTACCACATGCTCACAGAGCCAGAAGAAGGTGCTGGAGCCCCTGAAACTGGAGTTACAGAAGGTCGTGAGCCACCACGGGGATGCTGGGAATTGAACTCAGGTCCTCTAGAGCCAGTGCACTTAACTGCTGAGCCATCTTCCCAAACCCCAGATTCACAAATTTTAATGGCATCGAAGTCCATATGAAGATGGTCATAATGACTTCCCTGAAACATGTGACAGTTCAATACGTATACACCCTGATGACGGACACATTTAGACTGAATTTCTAAGACCACTGGGATCCACTCCCCATAAAAAGTACAGGCAAGTAGAGGCAATGGGATTTGTTTTTTCAATGTAAGTCTAAGGGATGACAAAGCCGTTTCCAGCCTGTGTGTGAGGAGAGGAAGGAGGAAATGGCCTTAACTGAAGTACAGATGACCAAATCCTACTACAAATGTAAGCTCAGAGAAAACAAAGCCGCGTGATAGTCACACACGAAGGCTAAGTCTCATATACAAGTACAATGCCATGATGGTGTGCTATGCTGTGGTGTGGCCTTTAGTCCCAGAACTCAGGAGGCAGAGGCAGGTGAACCTCTGAGTTCAAGGCCAGCCTGATCGATGGAGCTAGTTCCAAGACATGCAGGCCTACCCAGAGAAACTCTGTCTTGGGGGACGGGGTGGACTTCACATTCCTCAGGAAACCCATGCTGTGGGAAGCCAAAGGCATAAGCCTGAAGCCATGAGAGGTGGAGCTCATCTCCCGGGAAGACACTGCAGCCCTGTAAACTTAGCAGACCACTTGACAAACTGGAGCCAAGAATCTGATGGGTCAATGGCGGAAATAAAGGGGAGACACACATCTTAGCTCTATTTAAAACCTGAACCTTATGCCAAGACCTGAAGATTGTTTGTTGGGGGGTGGGGCACAGGACCTTTTGATTGTTGTTCCTTTTCCCAGTGTGTGCACTGTCATATTAGGGAGAAAGGCACTGCCAGAACCCAGACTCTGACCCTAACAACTTCCAAAGCATCTCCACTCTGATGTCTAAGCCAGCGGTGGTTTCCTGATTGCACGGAAACTGAGAGTCACACTGGGGCCTTTCAGTTCAGTGGGTGTTTGGAAATCCAGACAAAGTGCATGAGAGGGGAAAGGATCCCACCATCTCAAGACTTTGTCTTCATGCCAAGCTAAAGGTTCCCTGGGCTTCTGGCATAATTTCTTTGAAATTTATGACTCTGTCCTCTAGGGGGTAGCACTGACCTCATTAGGACTACAGCTAATTCCTCTGAGGTGCAAAGCTGGAAAGGTTACAGGTAAGCAGTATATTTTGATCCCTTTCCCATCACTGGTTTCTTGGGAACAGGAAGGGTACAGGACACATCTCTGAGTCACTACATGGCGATCAATACAGACACACACCCTAGAAACGCCTGTTGTCTGAACCACCTCCCACCCCTACCCCCACCCCCACAAGGCTCTGACGTCCTTTTCTTTCTTTTTTAATCTGATGTCCTTTTCAACCCATAGCAAGTACTTTCTAATTTCCTCTTCATCTGAAGCACAAGGAAGAGACCTCAGCAATCACTCGGAGGCTGTTTCAGCACCTGCCTTTTCTACCATGACCCTGCCAGCACCAGCTGTGTGGCTGCAGACCAGAGCACTGTCTGAGAAACGGCAAGCTCCCTCCCCAACCGCTCTGCCTGCAGGCTGCTGTGGTTTGTTAATGTCACACTCAGAGAAAGAACACACGTAAAGCAAAACCCCAGTTATTCAGAGATAACCACAGAGTTCAGATGCTACTGCGCGTAAACTGGGGGCAGCGGGATGGGAGGGGGGCTGGGGGTGTAGCATCCATGCAAAGCCACTAGAGCAGCAAGCAGCCCAGGCTTGTTGAAGATCCCCGTCTCTGGGGATGTTGTAGGATACTGCGACCCATCAGTCATGCCTTCCTGGTTCTGACCCTCTTCTCCTTGACTGTCCTGGCTTCATTACCTTCATTGGGAGGAGGTGAGGATCCAGCGAGCAGGCCACCCAGCTGACAGGCTGAAGAAGGGATCGATGGATCGATCAGGAATGAGAAAAACTGGAACCACGCTTAGCCCATCTTTCTGACAGGCTGGGCCAGTCTCCAGGGAGCTCAGAGCCTCCAGAGCATGGCCGTTGCCAACTTGTCATGGACAAGTCATCAGAGCTGTGGGCAGGATGGCTCAACACCTTAGCTCCTCACAGCCTCCACTTCCGGGCCCTCACTTCCTTCCTTCACCATGCATTGTAGAAAAAAAAAATTAAAAGAAGAAGAAGACTCAAGACAGCAAGACAGCCAGAAACCGCTCACCTCCTAACTTCAGGATGAATCCCTTTCTTTTGTTTCTTCCAGGACCCAGTTGACACAATGCCTGCCACTCCAATGCCACATTTACTGGGTAGCACTGCAGGTTTCTGCTGCCCTGTCCTAAAAGGATGTAACTCTTTCATCTTATCTCTCAAACCCAGCAGGGGCCTGGCATGCAGAGGTTGTTCAATATATGTTTATGTTTGGAGTCTTAAGGAGCAAAGAGGCAGTGAAACAAACTCTAAACGTGACAGATTGCAAAGAATAAGTTCTTTGGGAGCATGTCCTGGATTCTCAGAGATGTTTTTAACTTCGTCGTGGCCATTTTCACCAAGGCACATGGTGTCACTGATGACACCCTTAGAGAGTAAGAGGTGGAATTGTCAACCACACTTTTTTTTTTTTTCCTGCGAAGCACAGGATTGGTTAACTTAAACATCAAGCTGTAGAGCCAGAAAAATACCGGTTCTGATTCCAGTCCCATCTAGTCTGAGCTATGGATAGTGGTGAAACTTCGCTGGTGCCGTGTCCTTGTCTAATGTCACTGCTCACGAGGCTCTGGTTTGAATGCTTTGTCCCCCGCTGGTGATGCTGCTTTGGAAGGTTCTGGAACCTTTTAGCTGAGAGGCTTAACTGACAGGTGTAGGGTGATAGGGCTGGCCAAGGCTCTCTGCTTCCTGGGATGATGGCAGCAAGCCATGCCACAGGCTCCCACCACCAAGGACAGAAGCCTTGGAAAAGCCTCCTACATGCCTTCCCCCACAAGGAGCCAAAATAGATCCTTCTGCCTTGATGTTACTTCTCTTCAGGTGTTTGATTCCAGCAAAGAGAAAAGAAACTAACATGTAATTCTTCAAACGCTACTTTGTAACTATTTTATTTGGGGTTCCTTATTCCTCTACCTCTCTTCCAACCCCACAACCCTAGGTAGGAGAGAAAGAAGGTTAGAAGGGACTTAGTTCCTTCAGCTTAGGGTCGTCTGTCTTTGTAGTAAGGAGTATCTAGCGTCCAGCAAACCAGCAAAGGCAGCAGCGCCTTCTTTCTCTTTGTTGGAGCAGTCTTTCCTCTCGTGATATGATATTTATACTCTCTCCAAGTGCTTATAATTAAACTTACTGCAACTGGCAAAGACCACACCCCTCTACGAGGCAACTGTCATCTGTGGACAAACTAAAAGCTGCCCCATATCTCACTCTTGGGATTCAAACAAAAACACACTTACATAACATCACTGAGTTTTTAAAGAAACCAAAACTTCCACGACATGGCTCTACCCATTTTTATTGCTGGTTACTAAGCCACAACCCGGACAATGCTAGAACAACCATACAGTAGCATCTCAGAACATAAACCAAGCTCCAGATTTAAGACAAAGGAAGAGATGACTTAGCTAGTCAAATGGGGTAGAGTCTCATTGATAGAGAAGCTAGTCTTCCCCCTTTGGGGCTGAACACATCAGCTTCCTTGGCTCTCACTTTCCATTGTGGATGACATAAGCTTAATTTTCCTTCTTAATCTCAATGCGATACCAACAGGCTGGAAGATGTCAGTTGGAAGTAGGCTAATATTACCTACAGAGACAGCTGCTATTCAGCCCCACCAGCTGTTAGAGTGGTGTTAGAAGCCAGGTCCTGGGTCCTTTGGCTCTTGCAAAGGTAACTCAGAAATGTAAAACACTGTACATGTCCAGACACAATACGAAAAGGCAGTGAACTCAGGGCAGCATTACCTGTAACACTAAATGACTTAAAACACCCTGTCAGCCATACAGTGGGGTAAAACACGATGGGGAAGCTCAGTGGATGCAGCTCAGTTGGTAGAGTCCTTGCCGAAGGACGCACAAGCCCTGGGTTTGATGGCCAGTAAACTGGGCTGTAGGGATACACACTTGTAATCTCAGTGAACAAGGTCATTCTTGGCTACACAGTGAGTGCAAAGTCAGCCTGGGCTATATGAGACATTGTCTCAACAAATCAAAGAAAATAAAGAAGCCCCAATAGGAAGAAAGCAAGATGAGTTAAGTGGATCAAGGAAGTGTGGATAGTGTGCTATGATTACACAGTGAGGAAAACGAATGGAGCAAAGTGATATCTACCCGCAAACCCAGCAATAGGCAGGCTGAGGCAGGAGGACTATGAATTCGGTGCCACCCTGGGGTAAAGGCACCTGCTACTAGGCTTAATGAGTTTGATCCCCAGTACCCGTATGTTAAAGAAGAGAACTGGGCTCCACTCATGCACTGTCACACACATACACACTCACACACACACACACACACACTAACAAAAAACATTTTTAAAAAACAAGTCTGGAAGGATACATAAGAAACTACTGAAAATCTACTAGAAGCAGGTTAGGATGCGTAAATGAAGCAGGGACAATATTTCACTAAACACCTTCCGTAGTAACTTGATTTTCAACCACTGTGCCTGAGAATAAAAGAATGCTATGAAAAGAGCACACAGCCAGACTTCAGATGGCCTGGAGGCTTTAGCCGCACGCCCTTTTTACTGAGGACTTACCAAATGGTGGGGAGCAAAGTTGAGAGCAGAGAGGCTGAGGAGCAGCAGGTTGTTCAACATCTGCCATATGGAACTCTCCGGACTGCCTAGTAGGGTCTTGATTGAGCCCATTAGGTCTCTTCCCCCAGGAGTAAAGGACCCCTCCACAGCCTTCTAGGGGAGAGACTGCCTTCAGTTCTGCCATGACTCTGCCCCTCAAGACAGTAGGGAGCTCTGAGGTCTCCAGAGCCAGGCAGATAGCATTTCCAAGAGTTCCCTCAACATTTAAGGTTGCTGCCTTGTTCTTTTCTGTCACAGTCCCTGCCCCACTTGTCCTCTGACATGCAGAGGGACAGTTCCTCCTCTAGAGGATGGTATTTTGGGGTGCTCCCCCAAATCCCAGCTGTAGCACACCTCTGCAGAACAGGAGCAGGGGTCACATGCTCCTTCTGGTTCTTCCTTCTCCCCGATACTTCCAGGAAGCACAAACACACGTTTATCCCTAGTCTCTCCATATGTCCCTCTTCTTGCCACAGCGAACAAAGTAATGTCATTGGTCTGAATTTTTGACCTCAAAAAGAAGAGCTTCCAGTGTAATCCTAGTGATAACCCCAGCGTCCTGGAATGCAGTCTCATTTGGAAAGTAGGCTGCTGAGTGCAAAGTGTTAAGCTGGGGCTACACCGGAGTAGAAGGAGGCCGCTAAGTAAACAGGACTGTATTCTTATGAGTTGTCCCAGAAATAAAGAAAAAAAAAAAAAGACACGAGGATCCTAGAATGTCATGTGGGACAGAGAAAAATTAGAGCAATCTGGCTGCAAGCTAAGGGACACCTTAGCCTGTTACAGATGACCAATAAAACCACTAGCAGCTGGGGAGGGGCGGGGAGGAGCAGCCATACATCAGAGGGAGAGCAAGACCCTGGGAGACCCCTTGATTTTGCACTTCCAGCCACAGGCTCTCTCGGGGAGGGGGGGCGGACAGGACGGGTGTGTGGTAAACCACGCAGCTTGTATCTGTGTTACAACAGCCCAGGGAAAGTCAAGCTCACAGCCACCTCAGGTCTGGCACTGTCGTGTGCCCAGCAGAGATGGATGACAACACTGTGAAGGCAGACTCTATAGAGTCTTGACCAGTCAGACTGTGCTTCTGGAAATCATAATTGAATGCTGCCATTGTGGAGAATAGAAGAGAAACAAAACAGTTCACCCACTGCTCTGAAGGGGATTGACGTTCTGGTGGAATATTCCAGGAAGACATAAAATACAACATCATGAGGGGCAAATGAGTCTTAGCTCGTGGATTCTTGCCCTGCCATTGGAGGTCCCAGAAGCCACTCTTCAACTCTCTCCCGCCATGTTTTCCCCGGCATTCCACCTCCTATTGTCTCTTATTTTAGCTGCTCCCAAAACCAGTGTCTGCAGAGGCACACTCACCAGACCTTCTGGGTGTTCTTTGAAATGCCAAGCTGTCTGCCAAGTTCTGTATCCTGGGGACACCCTGTCTATGGCCATTCTCTGCTGTCCTTGGTCTAAGTCTCCCCAGAATCTTCCTACCAGCTCACTCTTTCTGGTGGAGGAGTGAGGGCTTGAGGGGCGGGGGGGATCACGACCCATTTGTAGCTCTAAGAGACTCTCTCAAGAAAACTGGAGAAGAAACAGGTAGTTCAGATGTATGCTTTAGAGTTGACAGGGATTTACAGATGAGAGAGAAAGAGGGAGAGAGGGAAGGAGGGAGGGAGGGAGAGAGGGAGGTGATCCCTTTATTGTCAGTCAGAGCACTCATTCAACCCAGCTTCTAGCATACCTGACATCCGGGAAGCCCAACATTTCCCAGGAACAGCCTTATACCCACGTGCACAGTTGCCTGGACTGAACAAGAGCTCGTTCTGAACACCAGGGCTCTCAACTCTGCTTCTCCCAGGGTCCTCCAGAGATGCTGTCCTGGGGAAGATGTGGCAGAGTCAAGCATCCAGCAGCGGTCCAGGCTGGGCTTGTGGACGAAGAGGGGCACGTCACCACTGCCCCGCCCTTGATAAGCATCAAGCCTCCTGAAAGGCAGCTGAGGTCAGTGCATGGCCTGTGGTAGGAGAGAGGAAAGGGTTTCTTGCTTTGACTTTGTGAATTTCACTATTGACTGTAGGGCAGAACAGACTTGAGCCTTTACTCTGAAACAAGCTTTGAGATAGACAGCTCTGCTTGCCTGAGCAATTCCAGCCATCCCTTCCTCTTTTCTCACACACTTTGGACTCATCACTCAGGGTGGCAACCTCATGGCCTGCCCCAGAGTCTCAGCCTATGAAAACAAACAAGAGCCTGGTTATCGACAAGGTGGGCTGAGCTCCTGACCTATTCATTTCCCAGCATGAGATATAAGACGGTTAGGGGTGGGGGAGTTCCAGGCACCATTCACCTGGCTCCTTCCTCTGATGGATGTTGTGCAGTCTCCTACATTAAGCAGGGTTTCTGCAGCCACATTGTGACCAAGAGGCAGAAGCATGAGGGCAGAACAGAAAGAACTTCAACCTGTGATGGTATCACTGAGTCACTGACCAGACACTGCTGTTCACCTTCCTCAGACTTCCTGCTGTCTGTGTAGTAACTATCACCATTTAAACTCGGCAAGGGTTGTTATAATGAAAGAAAATCCCAAATCATTCGATTTTACCAATGAAGATTCAGATGCTGAGGTGAAAACCTGCTAGCTCAGACAGGCAAGAGAAAGCACCTAGCTGACCTTCCTACTCAACCTATGACCCAGAGGAAAGAGCCAAAAGCCCAAAGCTTGCTAACTCAGCTGACGGCCCATGAGCAGAGACCTGTGAGCCCACCAGATAGCCCAGGAGGGAAAAGCCAAAAGCCCTTTCTTCTTCTCTATGCAGTTTTAATACCCTTCAACTCAAAGTCCCTCCTTACTGCTTTATTCCTGTCAGCTGGTTACTTGCTCTGCTCTTGACATACAGTAAACTTTATTGAATCCTATGTACAGAAAGCTCTTAGACTAAAGGTATGTGCTAAGGCTGAGCCACACCATAATCACCTGTTCACAACAAACAGAAAGTTCTTGGATTAAAGAACTTAGGGCTGAACCACACACTCACAGAGACACCCCCTAAAAAAAGAGGTGTTTACAGTTTACAATCTCAGGGTTCACAATGAGACCAAAAATCCTGTAACAGTTGAGTTCAGTTTTTGGGGTAACCTGAAGCTGAGGTTGACCAAGGTGATTTGTACTCAGAGGGTAAAGTCATGTTCCAGGGTCACAAACATATGACGCTGGTTGTAGCTTCCCCAGACTTCAATTCCACATGATCTCTTATTTTCTCCTTCCTTTTTGGGGTTCCCCCATCCTTTCCCACTTGGACCCATTTTACCATACATGTTCAAATTCCATTGTCTATGAGACATTTTGTACCACCTCTGATACATCACACTTTTTTTTTCCTGTGCTCGAGACTCAAAATGAAGCCTTGAAGATGGAAGGAAGATTATTATTCAGAAGTAAAGAATAGAAATATTTGGCCAAATGTTAAAAAAAATCTAATGATTTAAATACATTTCTGCATTTTCTTGCTGATTTGCAAGCACTTTAATGAACAACCTAAACAGGAAACAACCTCTAAAGCAATTGTGAGATATACACAGACACACATGTGCTCCTATCTCTTTGGGGCCCACTGGCCATCCAGTCTAGCTAAATTGGCAAGCTCCAGATTCAGTGAAAGACCTTATCTCAAAAAAATTAGATGGAGAACAACTGAAGACAACACTAGATACCTACCTCTGACCTACACATGAACATATCTACACGTAATTCTGGCCTCTGCTTGCACCCTCCATGCATGGAACTGTGCCTACTGAGCTAAGCAGGACCTTCTCACTGCCAGTCCGGTGGTTTTCCTATGCCTTAAGAGCAGACAGCCATGCCACAGGAAAAAAAAAAAAAAAAAAAAAACCACTGACAACTGTCTCTTTCTTCAAACCACTCCCCACCATTCTTTATCCTTCTGGAACACGAGGAGAGGGCTTTGTTCTGCCATACACTCCCTGATGAGATGGGGGACATCCCCAAAAGCAAAAGAACCAAGCAGGACCAAAACCTCCAAAGCCATGAGTCAAAATAAACTCTGCCTCAGGCTGATTGTCCAAAGTATTTGTTAGAGCAACAGAAAGCTGACTAACATGTGATTCTCTTCTTCACACCTCTGGCCATCTTGTGTAGTTTTCTACATTATTATTTCTAATGCCCTATAGCACAGTAGGACAATTATAGCTGATAATAATCACCCTAGCATTTCAAAATAACTAATAAGGAGCATTTTGAATGTGCCATGCCCCCCCCACATACATATAGTCCCCCACACAAATCACATATGCCTGTTGCGCTTTGAATAGGAAATGTCCCCTTCCCATAGACTCATGTGTTTGAACACTTGGTCCCTAGAAGGTGACTGTGTTTGAAAAAGTTGAGAAAATTTTACAAAGCGGGAGCCTGGCTGGAGGAAGTAGACTGTTGTGGGTGGGCCCTGAGGGTGTGTAGCACAGCCCCATTTCCTGTCTGTGATGGTTAAGTGTTTCTGTTGTTGTTTAATCATTTGTATGTGTGTGGCTGTGTGCCTCTGAGTACAGGCGCCAACAGAGACCAAAGCTTCCAGATCCCCCTGGAGTTGGAGGAACAGTTGTTTTTTGAGCTACCTACTTGGTTGGTGGGAACTGAGTTCAGGTCCCCTGAGAAAGCAGTGTTCACTCTTAACTGCCGAGCCATCTTTCCAATCCTTGTAATGGTTAGTTTAAAAAGTCAGTTTACCACAGCCTAAAATAACCTAGGAAGAGAGCCTGAATAAGGGATTGCCTAAGTTAGGTTGGCCTATGTGGGTATCTCTATGTTTCTATTGTTACCTGATGCAGGAAAACCCAGTGCATTGTGGGAAGCGCCATTTTCTAGGCAGGGAGCAGTGGACTGTATCAGAGTAAAGAAAGCAGTAAGTGGAATGCAGGGAACATTTTTGAGACAAGTTCTCTTGATGACCTTGGTACTCACTCACTGGCTAGCTGGGCTGACCAATGAGACCCCAGGGCTCTCCATGACCCCACACCACCCCTCCACCCCCACCCACCCAGTGCTGAGATTACTAACCTCCGCTGTGCAGAATCCTAGAGAACTGACCTCAGGTCCTCACTCTTATATAGAAATCACTTTTACCCACCGAGTCACCTCTGCACTCCCAAGACTATTCTTCAAAAGCAGCAAAGAGGTTTTGTTACTTGACAGCGGTTCACATCTGAGTAGCTTGCTTCCCCTCAGCAGCAAACGTTCCAAAAGAGGAGGGTGAAACCCCTCCAGCATGGGAAACAAGAGAAGCAACGGGTTAGCCAGGAGCAAGAACAAAAACTGCCACATGCAGCCCTCATTGGAGAAAAGTTTCCTAAATGTATTTCAGAGAGGAAGAGAGAAGATCTGAACAGCAGATCTGAGATAAAGACCAGGGGAAACAAAAAGGCTTTCTTCTGTGTGGCTGGAGGGAATGGCAGATTTGTTGTAAGATATGTTCACATCTCACTGCCTCTCTTACTGTCCGGAGAACTTGAGCCAAGTTGCTCAACGTACACTCTCAGAGTGTACGTTTCTTCATTGTGAAAACTCATACAACGATGTCGGGCACACAAGGGCTTTTGTGATGACTAAATAAAGCAAACACACATGAAATAGTCCCTGCACAGCTTCTGATCTGGAAAGCAAACCCCTTTAAAGATGGATGAATAAGCACACAAGAAACATATGGCTCTCGGTAAGGACTACACATGCTTTGTGGCCCTTCATATTATATGCGTCTGCTTTGGAGCCCCGTGCTAACACCTTCTACCACTCCAGGTTCAATCCTTGGATCTTTTAAACAAACATGTTTTCTTTACTTAAGAAAATTTGCATCTATGCGTATGTACTGAAAGAATGGGGCCACTGAAAGAATGGGCCCCAAATTCCAGTTTAACTTCGTGTTTTAAAATAACTCATTGCCTAGGCTTCATGGGGTTATAAAATCCAGACTGGCCCACCCACACTGCAGCCCAGACTGTCCTGTCCACCCCCTCCTCCCAAAGCTCTGCCTCCAGCTGGAAGACTCAACTGCTACAACCCCATCTTGAGGGAGACCAGCCCCTCCACCACTCCTGTCCCCTCCAACAACCCCTCTCATACCTCGACTCTCAGTTTCATTTCAGAGCTAAAAAAGGAAGAGAAAAGCCCAAGCAACAAGTAGGAACAGTAGGGGCCAGCCCAGGCTTCTTAGTTCTCTGTCATTTGTCCTGCACTCAGTCCCAAGACCAGAACTGGCACCCATTTGATAGATCGTTTAATGCTCCTGCGTTCCTGTGCAAACCATTCAACATCTCTGATCGTCTCCTTATCATAACTTACACAATAATTTGATCTTACTTGTAGAGCATTTTACAGCTCAGAGATGGCATGTTTCCACTGCTGTAATTTCCTTTGAAATGCCAAATGCATCATTGACTGTATCAGCCCTAGCATTAAAACCTGTGTTTCGCTATAAGAGTTGAAAAGTAGAGCCTGGCTAAAGCAGTGTGAGCAGGAAGTAGCATCAGCAGTAGGAAGCATCACTCTTCTCATGTACCCTGTGGTGGGAGAGAACTCAGCAGCCCTTGGGCCCGGACTCTGAATTCTGAGGATTAGTGTTGTCAACCTGATGGATTCTAAAGTCACGTAGTTGATGGGCCTATAGGCAGCGGAGGTGGGGATAGTTACCTTAAATGCGTTGATTAAGGTAGAAGACCTGCCCACCGTGGGTGTGCTATGCTGAGTCTAGCATAGAGGAGAGAAAGCAAACTGAGCGGCAGCCATCTTTCATTGCTCTCTGCTCCCTGCCTATGGATGCAACATGTCCATCTGCTTCAAGGCCCCTGCTGCTGCCTTGACTTTCTTGCCGTGATGGATTATACCTTGAGCTGTGTAATTAAAATCCATAGAGCCACCACAAAGCCTCCCTTCCTCGAGCTGCTGTTGTCACAGTACTGTGTCACAACAACATACCAGTAGCTAAGTCACTGAGGCACCGTAAGTGATGGGCTGTGCTGCTCTAGTCTCAGTTTCCACCTTACAAACAGTGAGCACCAAGGAAACAGGATTGACTGGAATCTACATCCGGTCACGTGAATGGGTGTACCAGCCTCCATATGCACTCCCTGGAACCCCTCTTTTATCCTGAATTATGGCCTCCACCCTCCACACCCCTCAGCAAATATTTGCAAAGGGAGGGCTGTCAGGACACACCACAGCTCACTGCCACAGCCTCGGTTTTTGCACTCTGCAAAATTTCCCCTCTGTTTCACCAGGTCTCAGCTGTGGCTGGAACAAGGGTTCCAGAGAGCCCAAATTTCTTCCTCCTGAGTTTCCTGATTTGACAGGCTGGCGGTAACTGAGACTCACTGACCTTGCAAACTATGCAGGTCACTCACTGTAGGGACAGAAGCCACAGAGGACTGAACTGGCACTGACTGGTCCATCATATGACACAGATCATTACTGTGACCCAGCACAGAGTAGCTGGGAACTGTAAGGCTGCAGAATAAGATAAATAATTTTTATTCTAAAGGCTCGCAAGATATATGATGGGTATATTCCTGTAATCCTAGAAGTTGGAGAAATTTGAAGGTTTTTATCTTGGTTAAAGGCTTTCACATTGTCACCATCTAACTACATTTTTGCAGCCTCCCTCGGAGACACGATGGCCCATTATTTTATAACTGAAGTACCTGCGACCGACCTGCAGAGAGTGAGTGATGAAGCCAAGCTAGAGCAAGATCTTCTTGCCAGCCACTGATGGGCTTGGCTCCTCTGCTGAGCTCTGGGATTTACCTGCCCACCTGCCTGCTTCCACCTACTGTAGGCCCAAGTCCTGAGGCAACAGCATCAAGACTCCCTCACACTGCTTTATGCATTGAGACTAGGACCAGGCAGGAGGGCAGGAAATGTGGCTTAAAGCTCTATCTGTGTCACAGTCCAGAAAATTAGAGCTCTTCCTCAGGAGCCTGGTTGAGGGCTTCTGAAACCTTCTTGAAGCTTACAGGCCAAGCATCATTAGCTATACAGTAGACAGTGTGTCCTTTGAGCAAGGACAGAACAGTCAGCTGTAGGCTGACTATGTTCATCCCTATGTTCATTAACACCTCTTTCTAGGGCCTCTCTGGGACAGCCCAGCCCCAGAGGTTTCAAAGGCTACAGACAGAGCTCCACTGGGGGAGGGGGAGCATGAAATGAGATACATACAAATGAGACAGGGGCAGAAGGGGTTAACTGACCTCACTAGAGAGCTGATCCAGGGCTAAAGTATAAACAGCTGGCTTTGGCCCTGTAACATAACTGTATCACCAGAGAACTGAAGGGAGTCACTGGAGAGCCTGCTGTTCAAAGGATGACCTAGTGGGTGCCTCTCCTACTGTTGGAAGCCAGGCTGGTGCAGGGGAACCAGTAACAACGGTGAGCTATTTGCGGTGTGAGTGGTCCTCGAACACAGGAAGCTGGACCCTCTGTTTAACTTCTCTGAGGCTTGCTGTGCTCACTGGTGAGGTGGGGGTGCTAAAACGCAGCTGACACGGCATGTGACCTTGTGCTGGGTACGGAACTGTGAAAGTCTGCTGGCTATCTGGCTACTTCCCCTGCTGACTTCCTCCAAGACTTAAGCTGCATCCACAAAGTCAGAACCCTGGCGCTTATCCCAAGCAAAGCTGTAGCCTGTAGGCGGACTTTGTGGATGCTTTATTGGGTTCTTTTATCTACCACCCTTTTCCACCCTTATTCTCCCCTTCCAACTGCCCTCAACACTAGAAGGGAGAGAAAGAAGGTTAGAGGGGAAAGAGACTATCAATATTGTTAGACTACTTCCTGCTGATTAGGGCTGTCAAGTTCCTTGGGACAGGGTTGATCTTCACCATCACGTTATCGAATTTCTTCTTCTCATCTCTTTGCTTATGACCACTTGACAAACTGCAACCAACCGCAACCAACAGCAACCAGCAACAGCAGCAGCAGCCACTGCAGCCCCTCTCAGCCCCTCATAGGAAGCCTCCTGTGCTGTGACTTCCATCTGGCAGACATGAGACCCTCTCAATAGTCCCCCAAATTCAAAACCTCATACACTTGCAGAAACTATCTGCAGCTGGCAAAATCACAGACTGCTGCTGTTGACAATCTGAAGCAGCCCCATACCCCATACCTGGGATTAAAACAAAAACATATTCTCGTAACATTTCTGTGTTTTTAAAGAAACCAAAATTCTCACCACAGAACCCTAGAATCTGAGTCCTGGGAGACACTGCAGGGTTAGTGTGGTCTATGCAGGGGTCATGACGAGCAGCAGGAAGGGACACATCACAGAAGATGGAGAGACTAGAAAGAGCCTGCTTGAGAAACAGAAGTAGAGCTGGTATTGTCTGTGGCCGGGACCTATGCGAATAAATATCTTTTACCTAAGCAAATGCAGACTCAAACTACAGCAATGTTGAAAAAAGTGACAAGACAAAACACACACACATACACACACATACACACACAGACTAAGAACAGGAAGAGGGATGATGTGTCATACTCTGCCTACTGGGAAATATCCAGCAATTCTCCAGAAGCCTGGAGGGGACCATGGTCAAAGCTGAGCTCACACTTGTATAATATGCGTGTGATTAGTGGAAAAGCTTAATTTAGTAGTTTGGTAAATTCCATTAGCAGCTTATCTGTGGCGTATAATTAAGCTATTTTTAAGCAAATCCTTTTGGCTCAGGGCTCCAGTTAGGAATCTTAATGGAACATGGTTCACACGATACATACTCCAGTCCGTCAGGTGGTAAAATATTTTGGGTTGATGTTGACGTGCCCAGAAAACAGTTGTGCTGGTTTTATATAATCACCTCCCTGTCTAGATCAATGAGGGGGACTGGAGAGCCCAGAGTTGAGTCCTGGCCCTGAGGCCATCCATTTTGCCGAAAGGGAAGCTGAGACGCCATGTCAGAGAGGGATGTCCAGCAGCCAGGTTAAATCCAACACTGAGACACACAGAGAGAGAAACAAAACCCAAATCCCAGCCCCAAGTCAACCAAAGAGATGAAAACAAATAATAGAAGGCAGAGGCGCCACACGGGAGGCTTCCTGTGTTGTGGTCTCCATCGGCAAACATGAGATCTCTCTGCCTTCTCTTTCTTTTCCTCCCCTCCCTCTCTCTCCCTCTCTTCTACCCTTCCCTCCATCTTCATCCTGGATCCCCTACCCCTGCCACTGAGTCCTGGATATGTAGCCCAGGCTGGCCTTAAACTGAAGCCCTTCCCGAGCACCTGGATTTACTGAGCATAACTGTCAACCCATCTCCTAAGAAGACTTCAAATCCAAGATGCTTCTCCAGGCACAGAGGTTATGCCCTGACCGCCCTCACCTTCCACTCCACCAAAGGCTGCTCACTCTTCTGGGTACACTGTGCACACGCCACCTCTTCTGAAAGCTTCAAGGACATGCTCCACTCACTCGCCTAGAAACGGTAATCTCTCTGGCTGTGGTCTGAGTTGTCTCGTCCCTGGATTCATATGTTGAACCCAACAGGAGTCAATAAGGCATAAATGCTAGTGAGGTGGCTACTTTTGTCCCTGCCTTCTGGAGAAGCCTGGACCACTGCTGACACCAAGAAGACCTAGCAAGGGACAGAGTGCACCCAGACAATGGGGCTCAGCAGCAAACCATCAGACAGATAAAGCCACCACAGGAAGCCTTGGCCACCCTGCCCCTTGTATCCCTGAGGTGAGCACCTGAGATGGGCTGGCAGGAAACCTTCCTTGTTTCACTGAAGAGGAAGGAACTTGGTTCTAGAGCTCCATTGCTGAGGACACATGGCTGGTTAGAATTGGAACTGGTTCTAAGTTAAGCATTCAGAGGAGGCTGGCAAAGGAATGATAGAGGAAATGGTCTTGGAGCTGAGCTGCCTGGGTTCAAATTTCAGCTCAGTCCCTTACAAGCTGTGTGACCTTGGAAAAACTATTAGAATAGGGACCTCTCTGTGTCCCAGTCCCTTCTTGTGTAGGATGGGGAGGCAACAACCATAGAACCTAACTCACAGGCTTCTTAAGAGCTGGATGAGTGTGTTTCCACCAAGCTCTGGGCCATGTATGGGGCATGGCTCTGCATCCCACCTCCAGCTGTGGGGCAAAATGGTTTCATCCCCCAACCTGCACCTACAAAGCTTTCCTCCCGGCAGACTCCTTGGTACAGACAGCGTGGTAGAGCTCCATCCACCGACCAGGAGAACACACAACCAAGAAATCTCTAAAGCAAATAAAGTGAAAATAAAGCAATCTTCCAGGTAATAGGAGATTTTCCTCTTGCCTGCACTGGTAATTGAACCTTTGCAGCCAGTCTCCCGCTTCCCTTGATGCTCCTGAGAATTGGTCAGAAGGGGAGTGAAGGTGGCAGCCCGGTCAGAGCCACGAATGCAGCTTCTTGGAGGAAGGGTCCCCCACTAGATGCCAAGTGGGTCCTGGTGCACCTGCAGCTCCTGTACCAAGCCTTACCCGTCTCCCATCTCTGGCTAATGCTGAGCCCACACAGTCTCAGGGCTGGATAAGGCACCTCTTCCACGGCTGAGGCTTAGATATCAGTGGGCTTTTACCCTCCAAGATTTCACGTGCAGAAATTTAATCCCCACAGAGAGACAAAAAGAGGATAGGCCCCTCCTCTACACATTGTGGGTGCTGGGAACTGAACCCAGGGCCTGCTTTGCATACGCTAGGCAAATGCTCTGTACTAAACAATATCCTCAGCCTTTGTTCGTGTGTGTGTGTGTGTGTGTGTGTGTGTGTGTGTGTGTGTGTGTGTGTTTGTAGACACGGTCTCACTGTGTAGTTTAGGTTTGTCTCAAACTTTCTACGTGGTCCAGGCTGACCTCAAATTCAAGATCCCCCTGCCTCAGTCCCCTGAGTACTTGAGATGACAGGCATGAACTGTGGTCCCTAGCAGGAAGGTAAGATTTTGGGCAAAGCCTCCTGTTAGAGGTAGGAGCATCAGAAAGCAGCTAGATTTAGATAAGATTATTAGTGCGGACCCCGCAGGGGTGAATCCTAGTGGCTTTATAAGAAGACGGAGAGAGACACGTACCTCCTTGCCTCTAGCTATGTGCTACCTTGTCCTTGTGTGATGGTGAAACAGTCATCATCAACCAGACTGGATTTGGAATCAGCTAGGAGATGCACCTTTGTATGTTTTAACTGAGGAGGGAAGGCCCATTTGCACCTAGGCAGCACCACTCAGCAGGCTATGTTCTGAACGAACAAAAGGGAGAAAGCCAGTGGATAGCAGGGTTCCTCTCTCTCTGCTTCCTGGCTGTGGATCAGCGTGGCCAGCCGCCTCCACTCTGGCCGCCACAGCTAGATCTGTTCTTACCACAGTGTTTTCTCCAACGTGGTGGGCTGTCCCCTCAGACTTGGAGCCAACATAAGCCCTTCTTTCCTCAAATTGCTTTTGTCTGGTATTTTGTCATAGCACTGAGAAGACTGAGCAGTCTCAAGTGACACAGACAGAACCAGTGGGGCCTGCAGGACCTTGGACTTGAGACCTCTAGAACGATAAGCCAGAATAAACCTGTTTTCCTTCAGACGTCCAGGCTGGTGTTACGTTACTACCAACAGAAAACCAATTGATACAACCCCTCTCCCACAAGTTCTCAGGCCCGGCCTTCTTGTCTCTCTCAGGTAAGGCACCTTACAGAGTGAACTCTGGCCCACATATGTGGCAGTAGAGATCCTGGAAGCTGGAACTTGCTCCTACATTTCAGAGTCTTCTAGAAAAGGGTGGGTGTGTTAGAGTCTGACTCCACCCACCCTGAGCCTACTGCCACTGTAGACCCCTCCCTTGGTCACCTGTCCAGGATATGTCAACAAGCAGCAGAAGAAAGCCTCCCGCTGGCATTCTCAGGAAGCCAGAGCAGGGCGCCAAAATAAACTGACATAGGGAACACGTTCTCTGCAGAAGAACCTGCCGCAGGAGAAAATCTTATGCTCCGCAGGCTGGGGGAGGCACCCACACTTTGCTCAGTCAGGAAAGGGCCTTCAAGACCCTTTCCCTTCCCATTAGCCTGCAAGAGGCCCCGGTATGTCTACCTCAAGCCCCAGTACCCTAGACTGACAGGACACAGCACTAACCAGGCCAGACCAGAGCAGGCTGAGGGCCAAGACCAACTGTCCTGCACAAAGCGTGGAGCCAGGTAAGCATGAGGTCCATCTTGTGTTTACTCCTGCGGTCACAGGCAAAGTCACATGAAAGGAGCTACGTGGAGCAGCTGGGAGGTGATTCTGCAGTCCCAGCGGAGACAAAAGATGCTTATGACAAGGGCTCTGAAACAGCCCACTTGCCTGGCTTTGAATCCTGACTCGATTCCACCACTGCCATTCAGTGAGCAGGGGAAGGAAAGGCCATAAAGACAGGGTGTTTCACCTCCCTCCTCTCCCTCTCTCTCCCCCTCCTCCCCAGTTAGCTTTTCTACAAAATGAGAAGGAGGCTTTACGGATGGGCTGTGATGAAGCTCCTGCCAAGAAAACAGCCAGAAAGTACCAGGGACACACCTGAGACATCCTGGCTTGGTTGTCATAAGGACCATCAGAATGGCAGGGTCCACATTCTTCTCAGTGTTCTTCCTGTCACTCCCAAAGTATCCCAGCTTAGACAATACTTCATAAAGTCGTCCTGCCCTTGAGCTCATGTTGACACCTGGTTATCTGTCTGCTTCCTGGCAGGGACCCAAGGTTTTCAGTATGTATTTCCCCAAAGATGGCTTGGCCCAGGCCAACAGCTGTCCTCACCAGGAACTCTGTTAACCTCTGCCTTTTTTTTTCTCCCCATTTGATCGCTCCTTCCTCTGCTCCCACAGTCTCTCCTTTTAGGCTTCATCTCTGTCTGTGCTGTGCGGGCTCTAAGTTCATGGGTGGTGGGTATCCGGATCCAGTGGGTCAGGTTATAGATCTCTCAGTAAACTCTGCCTTGTCAAGTTACCCTCACAAGAAGCAAGACTTGGGGAGGACAAAGTGATATGACGCTATAAGGACAATGTGTGCTGGTACGGTGTTTGTATGATGCATATATGTGTGTGGTGTGTGATATGTTTGTGATATGTCATGTGTGCATGTGTACGGTGTGTGCGGAGTGTGGTATGTGTGATGTATGTCTGTGTGGTGCATATATGTGTGTGGTATGTATGTATGTATGTATGTATGTATGTATATTGCGTGTGTACCTGTGATGTGATACGTACTTGTGTAGTATATGTATACGTGTGGTGTGTGGAGAGTGTGCGTGCGTGTGTGCGTGTGGTATGTGTGTGATACGTTTATATGGTGTGCAGTGTGGTGCATGTGTGTGATCTGTGTTTATGTGTGTATGTAAGTGTATGGTGTGTAGGGAGTGTGTGTGTGGTGTGCGGTGTTTGTAAGCTGAAGAAAAGAGAATGCCAGCTAGAAGCTGGTCCACCCAGTGCTGGAAGCTCTTTACATTCTGCCCCAGGGCTGTGTGCAGGCACGGCGGCAGGCTGCTCAGCACAGTTGTCTCCGTGTGGAGGAGGAGAAGGCAAATCCTGAGAGTTGGAAGCCGGAGGGTCTAGACCCATTTCTGTCAGTCACTGACAACTGACCAAAGACTGTGATTTTCTAAACTTTCAGTTTGCTCATCTGTCCTCCTAACACCCATATGCTGTGACCCTTGCTGTTGCTCTGCTTCTCACACAGCAATTATGATATTCTGCAACTATCTCTCTAGTCATGGGGAGACATTGAAGGGAACCAGGCTCTGGGAAACTATGGTAGATAGAAGTAATTCTCCTTCGTGGAATCCCCCTGTGCATTGCAATCACTCTGTGTGGGAGGAAAGCAAGGGGTGCTGGGAACTCAGAGACTAATGCTGAGTCGCTGGCAACTACCTGAACACCCTTACCTCCTGACAAGCTTCTCCCAGCCATCTGGCCAGTGCCTGGGCAGCCTGTGGGCTCATGCCCCCCCACAACAGCAAGCTGAGCAAGTGTCACGAGGGCCCACCGAGTTCCTGTCCCAAAGCTGAGCTTGCCACCAGCTGTGCTGACAAATGAAAAGTCTCTTAGCAGCCCCACACCGGATCCCAGACCTGTACCCACACGCTGGAACCCACAGGTCTCTTTCCTATTCCGACCCCCCCCCCTCCTTTTTTCTCTACAGCTGGGCATTCCACAGCATTTCAAGAGCCAGGTCTCTCCTTCCACCTGTGGCTTCCAGGGATGGAATTCAGGCACTACAACAACCATCCTCACCTGCCGGGGGCCATCTCACAAGCTCCTCCCTCCTCCTCTTAAGGGTCTGGGTCCTGACCCTTGGTTACTGATACTTGCTGACTGGATGGGTTTCTCTCTCAGTTCCCTGCCTCCCCGCCCCCACATCTGCTATGTGATCTAGGAAAAACTGCTTAACCTTTCTGACTCCAGAATCTTCCTCTACAGGATGGGGAGAATAATGAGCTCAGGGGAATTATTGTTGGGATAATTAAACAGGGCTATTGAATCCCTAACTATAATCATCACCCCCTCTTTGTACAACATCCCTGGTAGCACCCCTTATTCCGCATTCCCACCGGCCAGGCTCAAGCCCATATGGTCACCTCCCCAGGTCTCTTGCAGCCTCGGGCAGCAATGGCTTCTGTCTGTAACCGTCACGGATGCTTCTGAGCCCAGGTCCAACAGAAGCCTTCACAGTACCCCCAGGACTGATCAGAAAGCTACGAATCCCCAGTCAAACGCTCAAGGCCCTCAGCACTCGGCCCTCGGCCCCAGCCAGTGCTCCTTAACGTACTGAGCTTGTCATTACTTCTCCTGGTTTCTCAGCACAACCCCCAAGACTTAGCTCAGGTGTCCCTGTCACTGAAGCACCCAGACTCAGCCTCTCCCTCAGGATCTGGACTAAAGAAGGCCGCATCCAACTTGTCATGCCAGCCTTCCTCCTTCTAGAAGGAACAGCTCTCCCTCCAACAGACTCCTTTGTGCGTCCACAGTGTAACAGCATTGAGAGGCCAAGGGACCTTGGAGATCACACCTCTTTTCTTTTCTTTCTTTCTTCTTCTTCTTCCTTTTTTTTTTTTGCATTCCACAAACAAAAAAATTGTAAGGTAACTCTCATGGGAGATTATGCAGGAGGACATGCATGTTCACTCTACCCGAAGAGGGCTGTGAACCTGGCCCCTCAAACTGAACTCTGACTTCACAGGGAACGGACTGTCCCAGCTGTATACCCTGTGCCTGCATCATTGATGACTATTTTTTATGTGCTGGCTCCTTCCAGAGAGAAGAGACTCACCACCTTACATGATGTGCTAATCAAGTTCTTCCTCCTGACCTGTCAGCTCTGTGGACATCCCCTCATCACGTTCTACCTTCTAAAGTCAAAGACTAATACCGCAGGGATCCCTGATTCCCTCCACAGCGGCAGACAGGTGAGGTTCTCCATCCTCACCGTCGGTCCCCCCAACCATTACTACCAGGGACTATGTGGTTCGTGGAAAGGCTCCTGTAATCAAGGGTGAAGTCACCGTGTTCTGGTCACCAGTTTGTGGAATACATGTGTGTGCTTACACACACACACACACCCTACCTAGGCCGGAGACAACATGAGCCCACTGAGTCACACAGCCAGATCACAGCACAAATGGCGACTAGGAGGAAGCTAAGCCCCAGAAGCCACACATTCCCCATACCTCCCCCTCTGCTCCGAAGTTTTCTGCCCCCACCCCAAGTTTGTTTCCACGTGTGGCTATCTTACCCCTGTACCGGCCCATGTGCCAGGTACTCCCACCGGCTCCCCCTGCCGGCCAGCAGCGTCAATTTCTAGTCACCTCACCACTAAGGTCTCAGTTTCTTCTGTAAAACACTCTGGGCTGGAGGGTCCCCAGGGGCTATATTTAAACCTTGGGCTCCTGGGATCCCATAGGCCCCCTTAGGGCGCATGGCAGAGGGCCTAACTGGGTCAAAAGAGCAGGACCACGTCTGACAGTGTCAGGGCTGAGATGCCTGTCCCTGGAGACACGCAGCCCAGGCCAGCCTCTCCATGTGCTTCACTGCTCTGCAGGAAGGAAGCGGGGCCTCCGCTGCCCAGCAGAGAGACTGGGGCGAGGTGCGCGAAGACCTAACTCCGATTACCTGGCGGGACGTCCAGGGCAGCTGTCCGAGCGGTCCCCTTGCCTTCTGGCTTGCAGCTGTCAGGAGGAATTCGCCCGCCGGCTGGATGATCTGTCCCGCTGTCCCCGCCCCCAGGCTGGTGCAGCCCCAGCAGCGCCCCCCTGCGCGCGCTTCAGGATCTACAGCGTGACGTGGGGTCCCAGCCTAGACAAGCAACTTGTGACTGCCACAGCCTGCAGCCTGCAGCCTGCAGCCTGCAGCCTGCAACCTGCAGCCTGGGTGGTGAGGGCGGGGTCGCTGCTGACAGTGTGTAGCCCAGAGCTTCCTGCACCCTTCCTCAGCTGGTCCCTTCGAGGGTCCTTGCTCCATGAGCCATGCGGGTCTGTCTCCAGCGCCATTCTTTGCACTAAAAGCCAGGTTTTGTGCACCCACTGGAGAGAGTACATTGACCCTGAAAAACCGGCTCCAGCTGCTCTCTCAGCATTTAGAAAACAAAGGGGATTTAGTTCTTGTTGCTTGTCTGACCTTTCTTATGGTATTCTATGGCGGGCTAGAATACTTGTATAATTAAAACCCTACTTTAAACAAAGTACTCAATCCGTTTTCAAAGGCTTCTATGCTGAAGGATAGTCCCTCAGCCTTGTCCACAGGGTCCTCTGCACTCCCCCAAGCTCATCTTCCAGCCTCCCCATTTGACCCTCAGCTCAGCACCTCAGTGCTAATTGTGGCAAATACCAGTAGCCCTTTCCTGGCTCTGGAGACCTCTTGCTTTTGCCCAGAATGCCCCTCTTTCTTCTCTTCTCCTTGGAAGCCTCCTCATCCAGGCTCCCTGAAATGGCAGCTTGGGGACCCTTCCCCAGACATTGCCCTATTCTCTGGCAAGCTTATATATTAGGTCCCCTGCCCTACATATATACAAACACACTGTAAACCCAGGTCACAAATAAACAGATACGAACACTCTTTGGTACAAATTACAACAATCTATCCTTCCTTCTTGCGGCCAGCCAGCGGCTAACTCTCCATCCCACCCCATCCCAAGAGTTTTAGAAGTGATAACATCCTCTCATCTCTTCCCTTGTCTTCCCTGGGTGTCCCCTGCTCTGTGCCCTGGTTTTCCCTTTCAGGTCCTGTAGTGTACTTGCTTATGTTGGCACCAGTGTTGGGGTGGGGCAAGATGACACATAAACCCGAGGCCTGGCTGGCTGGGTAGCAAACCCTGGGTCTCTAGGTTGTGCCAGATGGATGGCTTGCCCTGTCTGCTGAGAAAGGAGGCCCTTTCATAACCAGAGGCCAAGACAAGAAGGGAGTGCAGAACTCATCTGATGCAAAGCCATCTCTTCTCCATTCTGCAGAGAAGAAAACTGAGGCCAGAGACATCAAGTCAGAGGCACCTAAGGTCAAGGTCATGGCCATGGTCATTCCTGTTATTAATGCCTCTTAGTTTGCAAGCTTGGGCTGCCTTCCATATCTACCTTTGCCTCTCACAGCTTCATGAGATATTAATTGGTTAAGACACTAGCAGTCAAGAGCATAGACTGAAGCCCACAGATGTGAACTCCATCTGGGCACCTACTACCTTAGTGAGTTACTGAGCAGAGGTGGATGGCTAATAGTTCCTGCACCGTAGACTTTCTAACCCTACACCTCAGGCTCAGGGAACATCACAGAAAGGGTGGGGGGAATGTAAGAGCCAGACAACCAAAGTGTCTACTGCGAGATAGTGTCTTCTATATATGACAGGGATCTACGCCCATGAAATCTTAACAGTATGGTCACCCAAACAACTCTGCACAATGACATCAACTGACATTCCCGACACGGAAACAGGAAATCTCACAAGGCCCCACTCTTAAATAAAGAGCTCCAAGCAATAATGGCTATGGAGATAGGGAAAATAAGTCTTTTTCAAGGACAGGTCACCTGATAGGTTACCCAGCACCAAGTGATTAAACTCATGAACATGTAAACAACACTCAATGAACACAGAGTGCCCTAAACTCATGAACATGTAAACAACACTCAATGAACACAGCAGGTGGTATTTTTATATACATTTGTGTATATGGATGTGTGCGTGTGTACAACAATAATCAAAGAAGAGGAGGCCATAACATTGAGAGGGAGTTTGGAGGGACATGAGACAAGCTGGAGATGGAATGATGTAAATAAAACCCTCACGTATGAATTTCTAAAAGTAAAAATGAAATCAGTGTTGAAGGGGGATGCTTGAAGAATGCTAGCAAATGTGTCTTTTAAGAGGATTTGGAATGGTAGCTGGTGCATAAGAAAATGCCAAGCTCTCCTTTCTTACTGTCATGACTTTTGTCATGGTCAGTCATCACCTCGCAGTAGAATAACAGACTTAGAATGGCTGTGAACAGCAGCTGCCATCTAAGGCTGCAGGAACATACTCTTTTTTATCTCTGCCAATTAAAAAATTAACAGGCAGCAAAGACCCTTGGAGAGTCCCAGCTGAACCATCATACAACACTAGGAAACTGCAGTCCAGTCTTGGGGTTCTTAGTCTCATCACTAAAGGGAGACTTTAAAAGCAGACATACACAGGAGACTTGAGAACAGTTTAGCGAATTGTAGCAGAAAAAAACTCCAGGGCAGGCAAGCTGTCAATGCAGTGGTCAGTGGCATGGCAGGAGGGAAACTGTGTAGAAAAAAGAGCAAGGACGCTGACTACATCAGATACGGAGTTAAAAGGCATCCTCCTGCCCTGTCAGTAACTGAATGAAAAACACAGAAGAGAAGAAAAAGAAATAATTACGCTTTTCTGAGTTGGGCTCAGAAAGGCAGGCAGACCCAGCCAAAAGAACTTCAAGCTGGCTAAGCTGATAGGGACTACACTGGAGGCTGGGAATTCTGGGGAGGAAAAAAATATATTACCTTATGGTGAACCCACCTTCCTAGGGGTGGTCTCCTAACCAGGTCTCTGACTTGTCCCATTGCATTAGCCTTTAAGGAAGGAGAGAGGGGAACTTCTCTCTCACAGGGGCTGATTTTCTCTCCTGATCCCATGTGCTCCTGTCTCTGACAGGTTCCTGTGTCTAATGACACTTAGTTCACAGGACAGAAAAATGGCTGTCATTTATCCATCCTAACTCATGGATGCTTCAGGACAGTGTGATAACTGGGCCTTTGAAGAGCCATCTCCAACTTGCAGACACTATTCCTTTCTACAACTGCCCAGAACCAGCATAAGGATGAGCTGGAAGTCAGCTGATGCGCCGTACACTTTAACTCTCCCCACAGCAGAGGAGAAACGGAGGGAAGATGGTTCTTCTGTGTGTGTAGGCACAGGAAACGGACGCACAGCAGGGTTGGCCCCAGGCTATATATCCAGCCTTGAATGCAAGAAAGACAATGATCCCCGACTCCTCACTCTCCATGACTCTATGGCCTTCATGATCCAAGGCTGACCAACCCCAACCTTCTTTTTCTTTACTGGGCATCTACTAGGTGGCAAATAAGATCTAGGCAAGGCCAGCTTTATTGGAGCATGACCTATATATGATCTCATATATGGGGCCTGTAATTAGAAGGACTTGACATTTGGTTTAATTTTCTGCCATCACATTCGTGGACAATATTAATCATTTTGAACAACAGGCCCTGACTCTTATTCCACACTGGACTGTGCAAATTAAGACAGCTGGTTCTGGGTGTGACATTCTCCTTAGGAACACTCGGCATTGCAGGAAGTCTGCCACAGGGCCAACCAGTGCAGGGTAGTATGGTAGAGACCATGAGAGTCAGGGAGGTGTGGAGTAAGGAGAAGGATTAGGTTGTACGAGGCTTACCCAGGCAATGCGCTCTAGCTACATAACTTCCTTAGCTGCTAGCCACGTGTGCTGGCTCTTTGTTAGAATAGCCTTGGTTCAGGGGAGACTGTAGCCTTCAACAGTGGCCACAAACCCAATAGCCTGGCAGCCCACTGCCAGGTCTTGACAATAGTAGGAATACCCAGAAAATATGTACTCTTGAAGCCCTACTCCTTCCTTGTGTCTCTTATCCAGACTTCCTTGGTCACCCAGACTCGTGCTGGCCTTTTCTTGCCTCTGCCCACCCAGACCCACCTGGCCAACCTCAGGAAAAGGACAGAGGAAGTCACCCATGCTGAAAAGCAAGTGACAGACAAAAGCGGTGGACTGCTCATCCAGAGGACACGTAGGTGTCTGGGGGACGGATTTGCATCCTGCTGGCCTACATGACATCTAGCAGGCATTTAAGTCATGACAGTCAAGTGACTGCAGAATGGGTAAATTCATATGGCAAGTCCCAGGAGTCTGAAGGCCATCAGCTAAGAATAGAGGTTTCTTGGAGGTGGTTTGCCATCACTTTTGTTTAGTGGGGTGCTAGGAGATGAGAACCAGAGGGAGAGGCTCTCAGATGTTCAGAGGCCACAGCCAGGAATCTGGTGCAGTGAGAACGGGAGCAGAAGTCAAAGATCCAGGTTCAAGCAGAAGCCCAAAGGACCAAGGAGTGCAGGTGAGGTGGGGGAGCCCTGGAGCCTCAGAAACAGGGCAGCCATGCTGACGGAAAAGCATGAAGAACCAGGCTGTGGGAGTCCTGAAGCAAGGAAGTCCTGAACAGTGACTCCTGTCTTCTGTGGGACACCGGGATCTAGGCAATAGGAAAGGACTCTGCATGGATTCTCAGCATAAGTGACACTTAGGTACTTGTAGCATAAGCTGTTTCCTCCTCTGGATATTGGGAAGGTATGTCTTAGTACAGTGGGGTTTGTTGCTGTTTGTTTTGTTGTTGTTGCTATAAGAAAATACCTGAGGCTGAGTAAAACAGGCAGAAAAGATGCTTATTGGTTCACAGCGTTAGAGGTCTGAGTCTACTTAGCTCCATAAGAGACTTCCAGATACAAACCACTGTGGTGGGTGGCAGGATGATGGAAGCATGCATGCAAGGGAAAAGTCACGCGGCGAGACAAAAAGCCACAGAGATTAACAAGAGGCCAGGCGTACTTTCTTTTAAATCACCATCTGTTTAGGAAGCAAACTGTGGTCTGGTGTGAGAACTGTACTAATTGCTCCAGCAGAGGCACCAACGATGGCCTAGCAACCTTTCACTGTGCTGTCCAGTTACGGTTTCATTGGCACACAGGACCAGCCTTCTAGCACATGAGCCTTCAAAGACACACTCCAGCCACGTCCAAACCACAGCGGGGCTATTCAATGGGGGAGAGTAGCTGATGCTCTGAGTGGGCTTGAAAGGCATAAGGACACCTCTAACGACCTGTGCTACTCTATCTGAGGCTTCTTTCAGCTTCTTAGCAGTTTTCTCCCTGGCATCTCTGGCTTGGAGTTTCTCACTCACTTGCTGCTCTCAGCTTAAGCCCAATTCCTATTTGTCAGTTCTCTGCAGGGAAGAGCAAAAAGCACCATTGTTCCAGGACAGTTCCTCAGAGGCCCCTTCCCCTTAGAACCAGTGGCTACAATTGTTTTTTTCCATCAGGTGGAAGCCAAAGAAAACAGATCTTTCAATATTGACTCTCCCGGCTCCATGCAGAGGCAGCCTCTGCTGCACCTCCCACAGTATAGGTCATGTCCCTGACAGCTGCTCAAAGTCACCAGCAGGCCAGCTCTGCCAGAATGAATAGACACCAGGAGGAGACAATCCTGTATTCACATCTTCTGTCTCTCTCCATCAGGAAGGCAGTGGGATTCGTTGGGAAGAAAGAAGCCATTTTGTATCACACTACAGGAGGAAGTCAGGCCCCATGCTCATAGCTCTTCTGAATGATGGCTCTCTTTAAAGAGCTTTCGCAGGCATGGCCTCCATTTATGGGATTCTCAAGCCTGGAAGCCAGACAAGTAGGACACGATCAGTGGCTTGCTACTTCCCAACCAGCACCCAGAGCATCCTGTCACTCGACGGAGCCAGGATTACAAACAGGATTCACAGAGCCAGGCCTGGCCAACACAGAGGAGGTGATGGCCCAGGGTGACTCACCCAATAAACCCCAGCCTCGTGGGTGGCCACGCCAGGATACACTGCTTCTATTACCGTTTTATATGAACTGAACCCCAAGAAGGTTTATCCGTTCAGGGCTCAGTCCCCACCCGGTGGTAATCTCTTGCAGGTTTTGGAAACTTTAATAGATGCAACCCAGGTGTGGGAAGTAGGTCACTGGCAATATCTTGTCCCTGGCCCCTTTCTGTCATGTTTCCCCCCCACCTCTCCATTTCCTCTCTGCCATGAGGTGAATAGCCACATGCTTCTACTGCTATACTGATCTGACTCGCCATGGGCTTGGAAGTAACAGAGGTAGTCTCTGGACTAAAGCCTCAGAAACCATAACCCAAATAAACCTTTCTTCCTCTTAAGTTGCTTATGTCAGGCGCTTCGTCACAGTGACGAGTAGTCTGGGTATCACGTTTTTCTTCCATCGCCACCCCCAAGCAGTGCTATCTATGTAGGAACTATCTGACATGGGTTATTGTTTTTGCTACCACAAAATTATAAAGCCCATGTTTCCGAAGCAGGGAAAGGTATGTGGGGTGTGTGTGTGTGTGTGTGTGTGTGTGTGTGTGTGTGTGTGTAAAATCATTTTGTCCAACCAAGGAAACTGTATCTGCTAAAAAAAAACAAAATATAAGCCTAAGGGTTGTAATTCATTCATAAGGCATTGTCACAGAAGTAAAGGACAGAAGGGACAAAGTTCTGGATGAAATAAATGACTCATCTCTAGCAGACCATTGCTCACGAAATGTTTGAGGATAGGAAGGACAGGCAATGTTCACCAATTACGTGTTTCTATGAACGAGCACACATTTACATAAAACCCCAAAGCCAGAGCTGGAGAAACGGGTCAGCAACTAAGAGCACTTGTTGGTCTTCCGGAGGACCCAGGTTCAGTGCCCAGCACCAGCATCAGGCAGCTCATACCTATACCTCCAGCCCCAAGAGAACCCACGCTCTCTTTTGGCCCCTATGGGTACCTGTGTTGTATGTAAACTCACACAGACACACACATACATATAAATTAAAATAAGTAAATAGGCAAATAAGTCTCAGGAAATGTACAAGACCCTTAAGTCCAGCCACAGTTCTCTGACTTCTTGTGTAACGACTAGGAAACAAGAATCACGGCAAGCAGAGAGTGACATATGACACAGAAGTCCTTCAGGCCTGGAATCTGGTGGAGAGAACCAACTTCCAGAAAACATGAAGACCAGGGAAAGCTGCTAGTAACAGCATTGTGGAGGGGCCCCACATTGTTCAACATTTTCCCCATTAAATCAGGGAATATCAGTGGCTTTAAGAGCATGATTTTGATTTTGTGCACTCAACCAGTAACAGACTTTGGGCATCAAAAAACAATCCTACCAAACAACCTGGAGTTAATATATATATATATATATATATATATATATATATATATATATATATACATACATACAAGTTAATTGATCTATTTAGAAAACCTACAGCTATCTCTTGACCCATTAGAATACAAAAATAATCAAAACAACATCTGTTGGTGTTATTTCTAGGACAAGCAGTCAAGATAGTACAAAATATCTAAACAAATAGAAAGAAAACATCAGCATTAAGGGAGGACTTTACCGCTGCTTCCGAAGCCTACACAAATGCATCTTCCTGGCCAATGAGCTTTCTTCACAAAGCATTTGCATTCCTGGCTCACAGCTGCCTTCTCTAGGCACAACCACAGCTCAGACTTCCATCGCCTTGCTCGACTGTGACCTTGGCTTTCCATTTTGAGTCTGTTCTCTACACGATTCTCCAGCCTAAGCAAAGTTGCCAATGATGAGACCGGTAAAGCCCAACCCTATGTATGCATCTTGCCAGAACAACAAGAAAAATCTCCCTGTGCTCATAGCTCTGTGTTTGCAGAATGAGTTTCGAAATCTTTCAGCTACCCTTCACAGCCTTCAAGCTCCTCCATGTGAGCCTCTCGCTGCACTCCCGCAAGCAGGCTGTAGAGCTCAGCATCACTTTCCAGTAGCAATGCCTTGCTAACCTGGCTTTCTCTGCCTGAAGGGACCTCCTTGCCACATCTACCCAAAGCATAGAAAGAGTAGCAGCTCTGGTCCTGCCTGCAGCAGGAAGACTGACGACATCCCTGGGAGCTCACAACCAGGGGAGCATCCTCTCATCCAAGTCCTCACAGAGACATCATCCAAGTCCACCCATCACACATCCAAGCCCTTCACTGGGTTGCTGTAGCTGCATACACAGGGTTGAGAGATAGTGAATGTTTGCAATCTTTTAAGAATTGGGGGGGCATTGTGGGATGTCACACGTGTGCCACAGCATGTGTGAAAGTCAGAGCAGCTTTGTGGAGCTGGTTCTTCCTTCCTAACTTTGACTTGAGTTCTGGGGATCAAATTGAGGTTAGCAGGCATACAGGGTGAATACCTCTACCTATTGGGTCATTCATCCTACCCGACAGGTAGAGATTTTATAAGTATTTAGCTTTAAAACTATCCAAGAAGTTTCCTTTGCCATAAAATTGGACAAAGGCAGGACCTGAGTCTCTATTAAAATTGTGGTAAAAAGCAAGTGAGACATGGCACATAAAAGACAACTTATCCAGCCTGGCATGGTGGCGTATGCCGGGAGGCAGAAGCAGGCAGATCTCTGTGAGTTTGAGGCTAGCCTGGCCAGTCTACAAAGTAAGTCCAGGACAGCTAAGGCTACACAGAGAAACCTTGTCTCAAAACAAAACAAAACAAAACAAAAAAACAAAACCACTTTCCCTGACTTCACAGTCAGGACTTCTTAACCTCAGGAGGAAAATCAGAGGTCAGGAAGGGGAAAACAAAAGAATGAAAGAATGGAAAAATCAACAATGTTCTCTCTTTGAGAGAACACAGACTCCATTGTCTCACTTTAGGAGGAATCTGCCTGTACTATCTTCTGTGGACACAAAATCTAGGTAGAAATAATGCCAGGACCCTGAAAAAGGTAAGATCAATTAATATTCTAAAATTAGTGTGTGTGTGTGTGTGTGTGTGTGTGTGTGTGTGTGTGTGTGAAGTTGCATATAACAACCAGAAGATGGCCCTGTATCTTCTGGATCTGGAGTTACAGGCAGCTGAGAACCTGTAATGTGGGTACTGGGGAAATTCTGGTCTGCTAGTCTACAGAGCCATTTCTCTAGCCTCCAGTTAATATGGGGGATGTCCCTTGTGCAGAGTTATTAGATGTTAGCATGTTCAAAATGGAAGGAAATGCAGAAAATTCCTGTCCCAGGGAGAGTGACTGTCAGAGAGAGAGCGTGCTGTAGGCGGGAAAGTCTGGACTTGAAAGTGTTCAGCCCAGAGTCCCTTCCCTCCTACAAACTCTTCTCTAGTTCTGGAGACCGAGCTCAGAGAGCAGCTTCTGGCATCAGAGAGCCAAGAGCTTAAACTGCTTTTGCAAAGGCAACAATGCTTGTTCAAAACTGCCAAGAACAACCATGCTGTTCTGGAAATTGACTGATGGCAGGCAAAAAGCTTAGATGTGTTTGCTCATGCGGACTGTGATATTTTGAGTGAAGCCAGTGTCAATCTATAGTATTCGAAGCTCTTCCCAACTCCTCTCTCCAGCTCTGTGGCCACCACCAGACACTCTCACCTGATCTGATGTAGTACTGTTTAAGAGGCAATCTCAGAAGCTTGGGGACAGACAGGGCTAGTGACTTCTCCAGTCAGGAATTGTACAGCCAGCCCTGGCCAGATGACTGGTAGGTATTTAGTGGGGTATTCCAGAAGGTAAAGCAGCCATGGGAAGATTAATGAAGTCCTGGTGTGTCATAGGCTAGCCCAAGTATTACGCACTCCTGTTACACAGACAGGAGCAGACTAAGCATCCTGGCCAGGGAATGGCCTCCCATGTGCAGGAGCTTAGAGACTCCAGAGGAAACTAGCAACAAGGGCAGACTTGGGGGAGGGGATCTACTGTAAGACCTGGGGTCTCACAGCTCAGGAGTTTAAAATCGCACCCTTCCCAGAAACTCCCTCAGACCAAGACTCGTTGCAAAAGCAAGAGGTTTATTAACCATTGCACAATGGGGTCACGCCTGCTGGTCAGCAAAGAGTGGCACCGGGAGACAAAGGCCTTTAGGTTTTTAAAAGAAAAATTGCGGGAGATTTGAAGTTGCAGTCTTGGCAATTTAGGATTGGATGAGGAAGCTATAAAGTAAGATAATTGGTTTGTCTTAGGTGGTCAAGCTTGGCCAGTCCTGCCAAGTGTGGATGCAGCTGCAATTTAAGGTGGGGGTGGTTAGCTCATCCTTGAAGATTAGGGGCTGCGGACTTTTGGCTGCAGGTCAAAAGCTACCCAGAAGAAGTTTGTTGCTAAGAAATGCTATCTCAAAGACAAGGATCTGGTCCTTTTTTTTGCCGAGTGAAGGTCATTGCTTGCTTGCCTTTTTTTATATCTGTCCTCACAGATAGGGTCACATTCCTCCATTCTCTGGAAAGGTACTAAGAGGCTTTAGCTTAACCTGAACTTAAAACTCAAAGCTATAGGCTTTAGAAGACATACAGGTTACAAAGTTAGTCTAACCCTTTCACTACAATCTAGATGGGTTCTGTAAGTCATGTACAGATTCACCATCATGGGCCGGAGTCTTGCTTGAGTAGCATCTAGGCAGACAAGAGGTGGCATTAGGTTGTCAGGAATAAAACACAAGAGTAAAAACACAGGAGTAAAAAAAAAAAAAAAAAAGCAAGCACCAGAGTGTTGTATAACACTATTCCATTGTGTGTGTGGGGGGGTCACAAATAGCTAGTCACCCCAGACATGGAGCCTACAATAGGAAGATTAAGGGAACCACCAAAGTCCATCTTCATGAGCCACTAAGTTCTAATCGGGCTACTTATGTGAGTATGAGCAAAGGGTTACTTAAAAGAACCGAAATAGTGTGGGTTCCATGGTGTCATTACACCGTGAGCACTCTGGACTCTGAGAAGAACAGAGAAGACTCAAAGATACTGCACCATCAAAAGCCAACCTTAACATGGTGACAGCTCCTCTAGGGCACCCTGCACAGCCTACAGGCAGATCAGCAGGTTGTAGAGCACCCGGTTTAGGTAGCTCAGTTGGCCTGAATCTCTTTCAGGGAGTTCTATCCGTCTTTGCTTCCTCTAGAAAGCTCAGCTTGTCTGAAAGGGGGTCTCTCAGTACTCCTTCCTGTTTCCAGAAGCTTGGAGAGGGAGGAAGCTGGTGAATCTGGTCAGTTTCAGGAACTTCCTGAAGCCTTTCAATGGGTTGCTTCCTGGATTTAACAAGCTTTCTTGTAAGATGGAATTTTTTTTTTTTTTTTTACCTCGCCTTAACGTCCTGTACCTTAATGAGCTTCACTTCAGGGTGGAAGGTCTATCTTAGGGGAAATTGCTCCTCAAGACAGAGACATTCGCAGATGTGTGTCACTGAGGTGAAAGACTGAGTTTTCAGCCAAACAAGTTACTATGCAAGCGCACAGGACACCACCAGCACTCAAGGGAAAATGCAAATCCATGATGGCTTTAATGTAATGTATATAATACACAATTTCCAAGCACAAGCTGTGCAAAGCTGTGTGTTCAAGAGGAAAACAGCATCCAACAGAAACCATCTCTGAATGTCACTAGGCAAAGTCTGAAAAGCATCTATTGCAAATATGTACCGGGAGCGAACAGAAACTCTATTTGAAAGCATAGGGTAAGTGTTAAAGCAGTGAGTAAAGTTTCAGTAAAAAGATAGAGGCTGTACAAATGGGTCAGTTCCAAAACAAGGGTGTGGAAATATGGCACTCATTTTCGAACTAGTAAAAAATAACTGTCAGTCAAGATTTCATATCCAGCCGAGTGATCCTTCACCATGAAGGTAAAGTAAAGGCAGTCTCAGGTGGCCAAAGACTAAAGAGATGTTTTTCTAGAAGATTCACCTCATAAGAAATGTGTGTGTGTGTGTGTGTGTGTGTGTGTTTACCCGTTTCCTTTTTCACAGCACCTGTGTCTTGTTATCCTTTTCTTTTAGAGCCCCACCTCACTCCAATGGTCCCTCTTCAACTTCCTTGTTTCTGACGTTACTCCAGGTTATATATTCATTATCTGAAAATTCAGAGCTAAAAAACAAAAATGAGAGAAAAAATATGGCATTTGTGATGCCGGAAGAGATGTCCGGGTCATCTCACTCAATATAGTATTTTCTAGTTCCATCATTTACCTGCAAATTTCACTATTTCATTTTTTTTTCTTTTACAGTTGAATCATATTCTTTTGGGTATATCTAACACATTTTTATTATCCATTCATCTGTTGAAAGACACTTAGGTCCTTTCCACTTCTTGTCTGTCCTGGGTAGTTTTTTGTCAGGCTGGCATAAGTTAGCATCATCCTGGAAGAGGGCACAGCAGTTGAGAACACTCCTCCATACACTTGGCCAGTAGGGGGCATCTTCTTGATTAATCATTGATGAGAGAAGGCCCAGACCACAGTGAGCAGTGCTGACCCCGCCCAGGTGTTCCTGGATTGTATAAAAATGCAGACTGAGCAAGCAGGGGGAGCAAGCCAGGAAGCAATGTTTCTCCATGGCCTCTGCTTCAGTTCCTGCCCTGACTTCCATAGTGATAAGCTGTATTTGGGACATGCAAGCTGAAATAAACCCTCTTCTCTCCAACTTCGTTTTGGTCAAGACCTTATCACAGCAGTAGAAAACAAACTAGAGCATCCATTCAAGAATACACCTTTTTTTTTCTTTCTTTTTTTTTTAATGTGTGTGAGTGTTTTGTCTGCATGTGTGTTTGTGTACCATGTGGATGTAGTGCCTGCAGACACCAGAAGCGGGCACGGATCTCCTAGAACTGGAGTTACAGATGGTTTTAAGCTGCCATATGTTGCTGGGAACCAAACCCGGGTCCCCTGGGAAAGCAGCCAGTGCTCTTAAACACTGAGCCAACTCTCCAGAATCCATTCACATTTTATTGGGGGCCTCTTTCGTGAGTGGGATTATTCACAGGTTCTTCAGGCTTAGATCCTGAAGATCCTCAGGGTGAGTTGGCACATTGGACATTATCTGGAATGGGCACTGGACAGTTGTAGGGTGTATTCTGTTGATCATCACAGAACACTGGCTGCATATAGTGATGGACAAGGACACCATCAGCTCCTTTGTCCGGGTGTAGTCTCCCGGCCATCTTAATCATACCCTAAGTATTTTGTAAAGAACCCTTGATATGATAAGACAGGAAAGAAAATGAAGTCGTATGGTACAAAATAATCAGTGCGAACCAGAGAAGACAGGAAAGGGGGACTTTTTAAAAAAGAGGCATTGAATAGATGATTGGTGCCGATCCGATCTTAAATGTAAAATATATGTATCATATATATTCACATATGTATGTATACACACATATATATGTACACATATATAGAGAGAGATGACTATACATCTATGAGAAACCAGCTTTAAAGATACAGATGGATTAAAGGAGAAGGGATACCAGATAACAGAAAGCAACGTGAAGGCGCGGTAATTTCACTGAGTTCATACAAAGTGAGCTGCAGAGCACGAAAGCTTAACGGGGTGGAATAGAATGGTGATAGAGTGAAGGGACTGAGCAGTCCCTGATGTGCGCACTTGACACCCGAGTGTTAAGATAGGTGAGGCCCAGACTGACAGAACTGAGAGGAGAAATAAACGCACCCACTGTTGTGGCCACAGATGTCAGCACCCATCCTTCAGTGATTGAGATCCAGCAAGCAGAAAATCAATGAGGATACAGTGAGCTGAAGAGCGCCATTAATCAGCTGAGTCTAATTGACATTTATAGACTTTTTCATCTAGCAGCAGTAAAACGTCCATTATTTTCAAGCTCTTGCCACAACAGAACACATTCTAGACCTGTAAACAAACGGTAGCAAATTTAAAAGAATAAAAAAGACATACCGGAGTATGTTCTTACCACAATGAGATCAAATTAGGAATCAATAACAGAAAAAAATAAAAAAATAAAAAGCTGGAAACTTTCCAAACACACCAAGAAAAAAATGTAAATATTTTAAATAAAATCAGAATTAAATACAACTTCATCAAAATTTGCAGGATGTGGTGAAAGAAAGCAGTGGTGGGAAGATTTAGGGAGCTGAGGGTGTACTGGGGAAGAAGAAACGTTGAAGCCAGTGGTCTATGCATCCATAAGACACTAGCAAGGAGGAAGGAAGTTTAGTACAAAGTCAGATTTTCATAAATGAAGATGTAAAGTTCAGAGACTAGATGACTTCATGTGATTGAGACATCAACCTTCAGTCAAGTGTGTTGCTGCATGCTCAAGATCTCAGCACTTGCGAGGCAGAGGCAGAAGCATCAGGAAGTCAAGGACACCCTTCAGTAGGCATCAAATTAGAGGCCATTCTGAGTTATAAGAGACCCTGTCTCAAAAAAAGAAAAGCCAAGCGAGCAAGCACTACGTTCTCCCTAAGCTGATCTATAGGAAAACCATATTATACCCCATCTCGCTGTTTGATAGGGGTCAAGTTGGTCTTAAAAATGCATACGGAGCTACAAAGCAATCTGGAATAAGCAAGACAATCTTGTGAGAGATAAGTTTGAAGGACTTGTGCTCCCCAATTTGCAAAGCTACTGTAAAGCTTAATTCCTTAGACGACATGGCATAAAGATAGGGATGTAAGGTCTTGGAAGAGAAATGAGAATTGAGATATAAAACCTCACACTCATAGTCAATAGACAGCTCACTGTAGAAAGAATAGTCTTCAGCAGCAGGGACCAAGACAAGACATCCATGAACCTGCATCCTTCTCTCACCTCACACAGTAAAAATTAACTCAAAAAAAGGCTGTAGTTGGAACGCAAGAACAACAACTGTGACACTTCTAGAAATCAACCTAGGAGGAAAATCTTGGCGAAATCTTGTGTAACTCTCTATGGACCCATATACAAGAGCCATGAAAACCTTACAAATCTTGACATATTGCACTTAATTAAATTTAAAAGCCTTTGTGCTTCGAGAAACGACCCAAATTAAACTAAAAGACCGGCCATGGATTGAGATAAAATATTTACAAAATGTGCAGAGCTAGAGGATTTATACCCAGAGTATAAATAGAGGTTTTACAGCTTGATATGACAAACAACCCGATTAAGAATGGATGAAAGACTTGAGCAAGCACTTCATCAAAGAAGACGTAAGGATAGTTATAGATAAGAGGAAAGGGTGTTGAGGGTTAGCCAGCATTAGTCATCAACCGAGGCTGTGCTACAGCGATGCTCACTGCAGAGAGCTCCACAGAACACACACACACCCCAGCAACTACAAACAAACAGATACGATCAGCTTCCATGCAGACACGGAGAACTCAAAGCGCTTGCAGGATCCCAGCAGAAATGAACGTGGTTCAAACTTTACAGAAATGCTTCGCATAGGTCTCTTCTTCTCCTTCCTTAAATGCAAACCTACCGAGGGGGGTCCAGAGATTTCACCGGGAGGAAACTGTCCCACATGGAAAAAAAAAAATCTTGTAAGTGAATGTTCACAGTCGGCATTCTTTATAATAGTTTCAAACTGGTGATAACACAAACATCTGAAGAAGGAATAAACCTACCGAATAGATCCGGACACCCGATGCAGTGTGACTGGGCAATGTAGAAAGGATGAAACACTAGAGCATGGTGGGATGTGGGCTGACGTCAAACAGCATGCTCTGACAAGCCAAATGCAAAGGCTTTCCAGAGTGCCTGATTCTCTGTGTGTTCAGTGTCCAGAAAAGGCACATCACCGTGACAAAAAGCAGACTGCTGACAAGCTGGGGAGTGGACGAGGGTCAGCTTACCTCAAGAAAGCACACTTAATGGGATTTTAAGATGACAGTATTATAAAAATGGATGTTGACCACGGCTGTCCAACTCCATAAATGTATTATCAGTCACCAAGTCGCTCACTTACAAATAAGTAGATTTTAAGGTATTAGAAAGTTTATCTCAATAAATCTACAAAACAAAGGTTAAATCAAAACCTGCCCAAAGCACACCAAGCTGCAGATCCCTATGGATTCAAAAAACGAATGAGCCCTGGATATGTGGAAACTCAGAGTGACAAGCTCCGGCCGTGACAGGAGATCCTGTTGTGACATAAATTCTTCTCCTTCTGTCTGACCTACAGCACTCCACTTGGGTCCTCACTGTCCCCAGCTGCACGCAGGTCAGGCCCTTCTTAGCTGTCTACCATTTTCTGTGGACACTTCCATTTTCCTGCCAGAATTTCTGGGGCCCTGTGCCAGGTTTGCCGCAGCCAGCCCCATCCTTTTCAGCAGCATTAAAAGGAAATCTCTTTGATGCCAGAAATGGGATAAATCCAGATGAAATCAATTCTTATCTACAGTCTTGGCTTTTAACCAAAACGGAGCTGAATGTTAGAAACACATATTTATTGCCCATGCCTCATGAACCCCATTTCTCCATCATAAAGAACTGTGGTGAAAGAGAATCCTGGATGACGCTTTCTGTGCTGCAGTGGATACATACAAGCTTCTGCTTTATCCTCAATGTCTGACCCCTTGTGTGTGTGCATGTAAGTGTGTGTGTACATTAACATGTATGCATGCATGTGTTTCGTCCTAAAGGCTCAGGTGAAGGATGGGAAGTGAAGATGTGGTCATTTTGTGTCTGAACCATTGAGTTTTACTTGGGGGACACATCTGTGAAGGAAGGGGAGGCTGACATCATCACTTCCTTTGCCAACTTGGTTTGATTTGTTGGTTTCTTGTTTTTCTAACAGGAAGACATTTCTCTGGGGCTGCAGCTGGCTGCCTCCGATGGCAAATCAAAGCGGCCTCTTTTCTAGCTCCTGCTGTTTCTTTCCATCTGAACCAGGAGCGGCTGAGTTTTTCCAGGGTCCCAGAACCCCCTAACCACCCATTTCATGTTTCCTCAGCAATTCATTTCTTCATCCTTGATCATTTCAAGGATGATCAACTGTGCTGGCTACTTTCGTCATCTTGACACAAGCTAGAGTCATTTCCAAGGAGGAAACCTCAACTGGGAAAATGTCCCCCCTACCTAATGGGTGTGTGGGCAAGCCCCTGGGGCATTTTCTTGATTAATGGTTGATGTGGGAAGGCTCAGCTCACTGTGATCAGTACCACCCAGGGACTGCTGATCCTCAGTGGAATAAGAAAGCAGGCTGAGTAAGTCAGGCAGAGCAAGTGAGTAAGCAACATTTCTTCACCCAGTCTCTGCTTCCAGGTTCCTGCCCTGTTTGAGCTTCTGCCCTGACTTCCTTCAATGATGAACAGCGATGTGAAAGTGTTGGCCGAAATAAACCCTTTCCTCCCCAAGATGCCTTTGGTCATGCTGTTTTATCACAGCAATAAGAACACTAAGACAACAGCAGATGTTTATCAAGCTCCTAGTAAGCAGAAAAGTCCATCTTAGATGTTATGAGGAATACAGGGTTAAAAAGAAGATCTTTCCCTCAGATAACGTGCAGTCCAATTAAAGCAGGAGATAGACAAATGACATAAATGACCATATTATTAGGTAGCAGGTGATAACCTAAGCACCAGGGAAACTCCCAGAGTCTTGAGGAAGGGGACAAGCCTTTGAACTGGAACAACCCAGAAATCTTGGTGAGGAAAATATCCTTTAAACTAGGGCTCAAGGGTGAATGTTGACTGGCAGAGTTGTCAGAGAAAAGGAAATAGAGACTGAAGGAAAGCCATGAGCGTGGAAGAGGGTTTCGCAACTGGAAAAGCATGGCTTATGGTTAGGAGGAATACAGAATATACATCTGCTTCTGGGAAGCAGATATGTCTATAAATACGAGTCAGAGTCACATTATGTAGGACATTGAATGTCAGCTGTGGTTTTAACTCATCTCTAGGCAGGCAGGTTAACCTTCTCTCCACTCAAAAGGCATTTAAATAACGGAGAGCAGACTCGGCTCGCTCTTTATAGATGCATACATTATGCCCAGAGAAAGTTCCCAATATGACCACAAGCATATGAGTGGCTGGGCTAGCTGATGGTCAGGTCTCATCCAGTCTTAGAACTGTAGCATTCGGTGGGCTATGAACTGGAAATAAACCCTGCCTTTAGGTGCCATGGATATACAGCTTTGCGTGGCTCTGGAGCAAAAGTTCCGGTCTCTACGAGAAGTGCCAGGGGCAGGGTTTGCTTAGAATGTGCTCCTCTGGGGTATAGGAAATTAGTGCCTGTTGTGGCACAAGGCACAGACCCTTTAGACGGGTGGTTCTGTGTGGGTTTCAGATACCAGGTAGACTGTCTATGTTGCCCACACAGTGATGGGAGACAGTAGTAGGCACCGTACTGCTTTAGAGCCCATGTGGCTCTGTTTATTTCGCTCTCTAAAGTTTAGTGAGCAAACCTTCATCGAAAGAGGAGTCTCGGGTAGTCCCACAGAGGGACTGAGAGAGCCCAGGCAGACTTTGAGACGAGCTGAAGAAGTCTGACATTTCTGACTCCCCACATGCTTTCCCTTCCTGTGTCGGTTCTCTAGTCCCCTAGATCCGGCTGGTGCGATGGATCTACACGAAGCACCTGTTTGGGTAGAAATCCTGCACTTGGTAGAGAGGGGAGAATAAGAGGAAGGGCTGGCAGACAGCGACACTGTGCTCATTTCTAAGTCTGATGAGTGTGGGAGGAGGCTAACAGAGCCGTGGCAAGTGAGGCTAGCTGCTGCCCAGGACAGGCAGGAAATGCAGTGGAACAAGGGTTTGGAGTCAGAATGGGGGCGGGGGCGGGGGCAGAGAAAGTCCACGGCCCGGAATGCTGAAGACACCTGAGGTTAGGATCCAGTGCCATTCAGTAAAATTGATTAGCCAAATCTCCCTTGAGTTCTGTTCAGAGTCTGGAACTGGGCAAGTCAGAATTAACTGGGCGCCCCCCCCCCCGGCTCAGTTGAACTATGTGGATGTGAGGTTCTCTCTGAATCAACTATATTCTGCTTCTTTGATTTAGTAAATACCTGGGCTCTCAGCATATTCAAGATTTGAAAAGCCCAAAGTGGTTTGGGCAAAGTTTCTAAATTCTAAATGTTCAGGAGACAAAGGGACATAATATTAGAAAAATGGGGGAAAAAAAGCATATAGAAGTTTGATAAATTAAACAATAGTACCTTTCTGAATTTTCTTCTATTATTTCAAAAGGAAAAGCTTTCTAGAGGCAGAGTTCCAAACAGAAATGGAGCAAACTAGACTCAAAAATAATATATTTAAGAGTCTACTGGCATTCTTCACTCCATTAACCCATTAAAAGAAATGATAATTTTGAAAAGAATGAAGCAACCCCCCCACCCAAATGATATAGTTGACTGCCTGCTAAGATCACAGAAACATGGACTGCAAGGGGAGTTACCTATAATCTAATTCAGTGTGCACAATGCTTTAGGACCCTAGTCTGTTCTATAGATGGGGTCATTGGTTGACCCCATCCAGCACCCTTGCTGCTTCTGCTCCTCTCCCTTGCAGTGTGTCATTGCACTGACACCGTTATCAATTATCTTTTACTCCCCTTCCTCACTGTTGACTCATTCGGCCTATGACGCACTGATGCAGTCCCCACATGAAACATGTCTCCATACCCAAGAGGTGTGTTTTAAACCACGCTCTCTTTCAGGCCCTGGGGGCACGCTGGTGAGATGTCTGTCCGTTCTTGGAGCATGTGTTTCAATGAAAGTGCTAGCGGATGAAAAAGCCACTAGGTGAATGTCAACACTGTTATGTTCTAGAAGGCAAATGAGCTGTGACAGGAGAAAGAGCAACTGAGGACCGAGGAGCTGCATAAGCAGAGTGGCTGCAGAGGACCTGTGGGAGCCGGAGCCTAAGAGCAGCCAGTCCTTCCAACAGCAGGCTAGGGATGCGGTGGTGGTGTGAGGGCAGTTAGGACCAGGCCAGAGAAATCATCAAGCTTTGCCTAGGATGATGACAGAGGGGATCAAGAAAAGCCAGGCTTGGTGGTGCACGCCTGTAATCCCAGCACTCAGGAAGGCAGGAGGATCACTGTGAGTTCGAGGCCAGCCTGGTCTACAGAGTCCAGGACAGCCAGAGCTACACAGAAAAACCGTGTCTCACAAAAAAGGAGGAGGAGGAGAAGGAAGAAGAAAGAAAGAGAGAGAAAGAAAGAAAGAGAAAGAAAGAAAAGAAAGAAAGAAAGAAAGAAAGAAAGAAAGAAAGAAAGAAAGAAAGAAAGATGGAGTTAGGTTATTTTTTCAACACAGGCTAGACCTAATGGACCAATGGGAGCAGACTTGAATATGAAAAGGGTGAACGGCGTGGATAATTGACTATATGGATCATGGAGTGTATTTATTATGCTGAGAAAGGAAGGAAGGAAGGCTTGAGACATAAGAGAAGGCCATGCCAGTGAAGGAGGCTCTAATTTTACAGCTCTCACTCATTCCCCTCAGAGGCCGGAATGTTTCCATTGCTCAGTTCTGGTCATGACTCGCCCGGGCAGCAAACACGGAGTCTCCACTGCTGTCTAAGAAAGTCTCGCCCTTTGCTTCTCGTCTAGACCCAGCTCAGCATTCCAAGGTCACCTGTCTGCTTCATTATAGCGCTTTCAAACTGCCTCATGTTCATCTCAATACACAGTGAACTTCGCTGTTGGATGAAACTGGAGGCCCGATTCCATCCTTGCTGCCCTTGCAGTTTCAGCGCCTGGCACACAGTGGTACTTAGTAATGTTGACGGAACAGAAGGAGGGAGCGAGAGAAGGAGGGAAGGAAGAAAAGAGGGAAGGAGGAAGAGGAGAAAGAGAAAAGGGAGGGAAGAGAGGGTAAGAAAGAGAGAAACGGAAGGACTGTTCTTTTAGATACCCTTTTAGATAGCAGTTAGCCTCTGGGCCTCCCTCTCCTGGCTTGCATGGAGACGGAAACCCGGGATGGAATGAGAAGGGTGCCATCTAGAGGTCAGAAGGCTCAAGAAGGGACCTATTCTGAAATTTTCCCCAGAAAATCAGGCAAAGCAGGAGCTTACCCGAATCAAGCAATTTTTTAAAGCCCATCAGGGGTAACGTTATCTAGAAATTGGTTCGTTCGTTGTTTCTCACGCGCCCCGTCGAAAAAAAACCAGAACAGCAATGAAAATATTGGGTGACCTGAAATGTGACTTTATCAGTATCAGTGATTGTTAGTTACCCTCTGACCGCAGAGCCCTGGGTATCCTCCTGCTCGCGGCCAGACCTTGTGGAATCTCTGCTCCTTCCGTATTAGTTGTATTAATGGCGTGAAGATGCTCTGCGCAGAGAAGCCAATCGCTTCCATCACTGCAGGAACATCTGTGAGACGGAGGTGGCCCTGGCTGAGGGCGTGGGCGTTGAAGTAGGGATGAGTGCAGGTCCCAGACACCCTTAAGTCAGTGTGAGCTTAACAAGTCCTGGCACCACACGGAAGCCATCAGCAGCTCTGCTGGTTGGCTGTGAATTGCCCACCAGAATTGTTCTCTGCTACTTAGTGGCTTTCTGTTACAGTTTAACAAAGAGTGGAGAAAGCGGTGGGGCGGGTGACTGCAATTCACGCCTTCAGCCCATGCCTGCAGAGACCGCTGGGAGGATATTTTTAATCTTCTTGTGTTTTGTTTGAGCACCATGGACTAGGGAACGGGTAGGTTTGGCTCGGCTACGGAGCACAAAGTTCCGTTTGCTTATTTATAAAAGGCCTATGCTGTGTTCTGTGGCTCAGCTAAGAACACTAAATAGCACTTTGCAGGGGAGGAAGACTAGAATAGAGGTTTAAAAAAAAAAAAAAAAGCCTGAATTCTTTTCCCAACTGCGTGATCTCCAGTTAAAGGATTGCTTGGAGCGCTGACCCCACCCTCTGCTGTCCACTTTCTTTTCCTCCTCCTCCTCTCTTTAAAAATTATTTTTGTTTGTTTGTATGCTTGCGTTGGAGGAGTTGTTGTTTTATTTTGTTTTGTTTTTGAGGCAGTCTCACCACACAGCCCAGACTAACCTCAAACTTGCCACCCTCCTGCCTCAGCCTCCTCAGTCCTGGAACGAGCCCCTGTACCTGACTGGCCCTGAACACTGTATTTCTAAAAGTTGAGATGAGGAAAGGTTTTGCTGTATTGATTCCTACGAACAAAGGCTGTAAAGAAGTCACGGGGGGAGGGGGGGAACCATTTGCTATTTTAGAGATAATTTTATAGAGGTGTAATTTGCACACAATGAAATGCATAAAACTCCACAGAGTCCAACGGGTCCTGGGAGATGTATACAATTGTGTGGCTCACACTCCAGCTAAAACCCACCTGTCACCCAAGAAGTGACCCCAGGCCTCTTCGCAGTCGGCACCTCCAGCCCCAGCCGGATGTGGTACACCTCTCATCTGCCACCGAGGGTGAGTTTTACCTGTTTCAGGACTTCAGCGGAACACAGTGGCATAGTCCACACTCTTGTGTCTTTCACTCAGTGTTTTGTGAGGTTTGCCCACACAGTTTCGCATATCCGTACGTGGTTTGTGTCTTTATTGCTGAGACTATTCCATTATTTTTCCATCTTCCATCCTAAGAGAGCACTTGAATGTGTTTTTAAAAAGGCGTCTGCCCCATTTTTACAACCACAGGTGGAGAGTACGTTTCCACTTTCCCCCAAACTTCCCTCCTGCACGAATTCCACTATTCTTTCCCCCAAATCTAACCCATGGCTCCAGATATCACTGATTTGTATTTTATCGTGGGCGCTTTGCCTTGCCTAAACTTTCCACCCACTGTGTGGTCTGTTTCTGAATTCACCCACATTTGTGTATCAGTGTGTTCCGACGAGTGAACAGAGCACGGTGAGCGGACCACTGATTAATCAGCGCCTACCCGGCTGCTTCCGGCGTGCGGCTATTCCGAGTTAAGCTCCTAAGAAAATCCATCCATAAGCCATTCAAGACCTACTATTCTCGCTCTGGAATGGTCAGGTCAGGTAGGATTTCTGGACCTCGCAGGACTTTATGATCAACTGCAAAACTGTTTCCCAGAGTTTTCTGCTTCCCCGTAGCAATCTATCAAAGTTCTAAATATGCCAACATCTAGTATTGTCAGTCTTTTTTTTTTTTTTTTTTTTTTTGCTATTTTTATCTTGGCTATTGTGGTGGGTGTGTTATAAGATAGCATCCCATTTAATGACTTTAATTTGCATTTTCACAACAATTCCATAACGGTCAATACCTTTTCATGGACTTCTCCTGTATTCTGTTTTGTAAGATATCTGTTTAAATATTCAGCACTTAAAAAAATCAGATTGTTTATTTAACTATTGAGTTATAAGAGGTTTTCTTTTATATTGTGGATATAAGTTTCTTTTTAATCACACAAATGTTTTGAAAACATGTGTCTCCAGTCTAGGACTAACTTTTGAAGAACAAAAGTCTTTAATTCTAATGAAGCTCAATCCATCCGTATTACTTTAATGTTTTTTTTCATCGTTATTTTTAATTTTTGTGGGGTTTTTTTTGTTCTAAAATATTGTTGCTTAAATGAGGCCATAATTTTTTTCTTAAAGTTCCTTCTAGTCCTCTACAATTTTAGTTCAGTATTTGGTATCAAATCAATTACATTTTATTTTTCTTTAAATAATATTATTTTTAAATAATTTTATACATTCACTTGTATCCCAGCTGTAGCCCGCTCCCTCTTTCCCTCCCAATCCTTCCCTCCCTCCCTCATCTCCTCCCTGCCCCCTTCTGAGTCCACTGAGAGGGGGTGTCCTCCTCTCCATCCGTCTAGCCCTAGCTTATCAGGTACCTTCAGGATGGTTGCAATGTCCTTATCTGTGGCCTAGCAAGGCTGCTCCTCCCTCAGGGGGGCGGGGAAGCTCATGAGTTCATGTCAGAAACAATTCCTGTCTCCTTTACAAGGCAACCCACTTAGATACTGAGCTACCATGGGCTATGTCTGAGCAGGGGTTGTAGGTTATATCCATGCATGGTCCTTGGTTGGATAAACAGTCTCATAGAAGACCTATCCAATTTTCTTCCTTCAAAAAAAAAAATTGCCTATGGGTCTAGATCACTGTGAAAACCTACAACTGATCAAAAAGCAGAGGACAACTGACCACGGGGTGCCCAGCCCCAAGGATACATCTACAATACAACTCCTGCACCTCAGCTCAGCGTGGAAACAGGGAGGAAGAATGCCAGGAACCAGAGGACCAGGAAATCTGAGACGGTGTCTCCCAGGAATGACAGAGAGCCTTCACCTTTATACCTCAACAATATGGCTGCCTACACAAGACCTGAACAAGTACAACACCAATAGCCATGCTAACAGGTCCAACCAACCCTGGACAAAGGACTTCAGGCAACAAAGAACGCTGAGAACAGGAGAGACAGTCTTCCCGAGGGAAGAGGCCCCTAGCTGGTTACCCAATACAGTGGTCAGCCCTGAAATCATGTGTGTACAAGCAACACGGAACAGACTGAGTTGTACTGATACCTGTGTGCGCACGCAGGCGTGTGCGTGTGCGTGTGTGTGTGTATGTATGTGATAACAATTAAAGAAAAAGAGGCCAGGAATTTGAGAGGGATTGAGGAAGGGAGGAGTTAGAGGAAGGAAAAGGAATGGGAGGAAATTATGCCATTACATGCTGATTTTTAGAAAGAAAGAAAGAAAGAAAAGATAAATCAATTTTTTAAAAAGTGGCAAATTGGCCAACCAGAGCCCTGTTCGTGGCCCCAAAGGAAAAGAGCCTGTTACTAACTGTCTGGAGGACACTATGTTTAGTGGACTGAAGTAAACAAACTTTCTGTAAGGATCATTTCAGGTTCTAGAGCATGTATTCATTTCTTGTTACTGTTTATTGTAATAAATTATCATACATTTAAAAATTGTGTGGAGGAGGTAGGGTCTGTAAAAAGATAGCTCAGTTGTTTAAAAAAGCACACACAGTTCTTGCAGAATACCTGAGCTTGGTTCCTGCTCTATCTCCAAGGAGATCTAGAGCTCTCTTTTTGCCTTCAAGAGTACTTACATTCACAACACACACACACATACACACACGGACACAGACACACTGACACATGAACAAACACACCAGGCAGGGAGTGTGTGAGAGAGTGTGTGTGTGTGTGAAAAGTAAAACTAATTTCAAAACTGTATGGGCTATTTGAGTTTTAATTTAGTTTTTGTCGAATCCATAGGACAATGGATGATTTAATGAAAGTGAGGTTTCTGACTCCTACAATTTGCAGTGTCAACGGCTTGTGTATCTCTCAGCAAACTTCATGTTACTTTCAATTTTAGTTGTTTATTCCAATTTCAGTTACTCATTGTTGGAATACGTCTGATAATTTTGTCTGTTATGTAATCATTGATTTCTTGTATTTTTTTAAGATCAAAATTTTCTACGTACAAAATTACACTGCCTTTCAAATTATTCCTTCCAGACACTCTTGTCCCTTTTATTTAACTTTCTTACTTTATTACATTGCCAAAGTTCTCCAATGTGGTAAGAACTAGAAATGGAGAACACAGACAATATTGTCTTTTTTTTTTCTATACTAGAAAGAAAGTGTACCGTGGTCCACTGATCAGAATAATGCCCATTATTGGTTTCTCATAGATATCATATCATCCATTAGTCTAAAGACAGTTCTACTCTGTTCCAAGTTTTCCGAGAGTTCTTAGCATGAACAGGTTTTGAGTTTCCTCCAGTCCCTTGATTCCATCTATTGATATAGCTGCATGATTTGTCCTCTTGTCTATTAATGCTGTGGACCCTACTACTTGGTTTCCAAAAAAGTTAAATTGACATTACCTTCCCAGAATACACCCCTTTGTCAAATTTTGGGGTTTTGCATTTTTAATTTTAAAATCAATGCACATGCATGTATGCATTCATGAGGATGTGAGCACATATATCTGTGGGTGTGCCTGCACCTGCACAACAAATGTTTGTGTGATGTGCTCCGAAGCCCGGGGTAGACTGAGTATCACCTTATCACTTTCTCCCCAATCTTTTAGGACAGTCTTTCACTGCACCTGAAGCTCATGGATCCTGTTAGACTGTCCAATGAGCTTGAGGGACCTACTTGTTTGCACCCCCAAATGCCAGCAGAGTCACAGATGCCCACCCCTACCCAGCTCATACATGGCTGCTGGAATCTGAATTCGGGTCTTCAGGCTTAGTTGACAGGCACTTTACCTACTGAGCCGTCTCCGCACCCCTGATATTAATTCTTGTCTAGGTTGCTGGATTCGACTTCCTAGCAGTTTGTCGGTTGCATTTTCATTTATATTAGTAGGGGCCACTGGTTACATGCTTTCTAGTACTAATATAGCTTTTGGCACGAGGATAAATGCTGGGTTTATAAAAGGAGTTAGGAAGTAGCCTGGGTGAGTTTTTGGTCATTTACACAGCTAGGAGAAATCTGGGAAGAGGAACCTCAGTTGAGAAAATGCCTCCATAAGATCGCCTGTAGGTGAGTCTATAGGGCATTTTCTTGATTAATGATTGCTTCGGAAGGGCCCAGTTCACTGTGTGTGGTGCCGTTCCTGGGCAGGTGATTCTGGGTAATTTAAGAGTGGGCTGAGTAAGCCATAGAGAACCAGCCAATAAACGGTGGCCTCTGCTTCACTTCCTGCCCCCAAGTTTCTACACTGAGTCCTAACCCTGATTTCCCACAGTGATGAGCTGTGACCTCAGAGTTATAAGCTGAAATAGATCCTCTCCTCCCCAGGTTGCTTTTGGCCATGGTATTAGAAGCCCTAAGACAGACTTAGAAGCACATTTTCTCTATTTATAAAGTGTTTGTGTAGTATTGCTTTTCTTTCTAATCTAAATATTTTACAGAACTTGTCAGTTTGGAGGCTTTGGGTCTGAAGTTTGTAGAAAAGTTTTAAAATTATAAATATAAATGATATTTCTCGAATGGGCATCCTAGTTTGCTTTCTGTTGCTGTGACCAAGAGCAACTTGGGGAGGGGAGTTATTTTATCCTACATGGTATGGTCACAATCAAGAGACGCCAAGGCAGGACCTGAAGCAGAGACCATGGAGGGACTCTGCTTACTTGTGTACTTCCTCTGGCTTCATCAACTTCCTTTCCCCAAGCTCACCTGCCCAGAGGTGGGGGCTCCCACAGCAGAAACCAGCAGTCAGGAAAATGTGCACAGCCATGCCCACAAGACGATCTATCTGATGGAGGCAATTCCTCAACTGAGGTTTCCTCCTCCCACATGTGTCAAGTTGACTATCAAAACTCACCCTCACAACAGACTCTGCTAATTTATGTTTTTTGGAGAACTTTTTATTTCCTTTAAGCTGTCAAGTAATTGTCTTTTTAAAAAAAATAATATTCCTTTCTGCGCCTATGGGTTCTGTACTTATGCCCCTTTCATCCTTGACATTCATAATTTGTGTCTCATCTCCTGCCAGTCTAGCTAGACAGAGGCTTCTCAGTTTGACCTCATTAGAAAATCTGCTCTTCTTTCCGTTGGATCTTCTCTCCTTTGGCTTGTCTGTTTTCAGTGTGTTTTATTTAGGCTTTAATTTCATTCTTTCCTTTTCCTTTTGCTTTGAGTTTAATTTGCTTTTTTGTAGTTTTGCAACATTGAAAATAAATTATTAATTTAAATAAAATTATTAATTTAAGATTTCATAAATTATGATCAATTAAATAATGCTTCTCTAGGCACCATTTTTAGTTATATTTCACAAATGTTAACATTTGCAGCTTCATTTTTAGTTATTTTGATGTATTTTCTTCTTCTTTCTATTTTTGGTAGTAAGTTTTTGAGAAATTAGTTAATTTTCAACTAGTTAGAGATTTTTCTCAGTATGTTTTGTTACCTTTTTTTTGTGTGACCAAAGAACATATTCTGTTTAACTCCAGTTATTTCACATGTATTGCCAATTAATTAATTAATTAATTAATTAAATTTTTTTGGTTTTTGGTTTTTGAAGACATGGTTTCTTTGTGTAGCCTTGGCTGTCCTGATCTCACTTTGAATACCAGGCTAGACTTGAACTCACAGAGTTCTGCCTATCTCTGCCTACCTGAGTGCTGGGATTACAGTCATGTGCCACCGCAACTGGCTTGCCAATTAATCTTATGGGCAAGTTTATAGCCCATTTTGGTGAAGGATGTAAAAGTATCTTTTATTATCTTGGTATAATTGTTGTCTTGGAGGCTTTTTGCCTCCATCTGCAAACCTAGGTTTAGTCTTGGAAGCTTTCTTATCTAGGCCTGTTATGTTTTCAGCCTCTGATACTTACTGCTGAATAAGCTCACCATTTCTAGTTCTTTCTGAATTCTAGCTGCCTTGTTTAACTCATCTGGCTGGGTCAAAACTCCTCTCCAAGGTGACTGATTCAAACTGGCTTCTTTTGGTTTCTGACTGAATTGCTCTGCTTGGTCTCATACTAACTTTGGCAGTAAGTTCTAATCTTTTGGTTCCTCATTCTTTGCCTCATTCTGTCTTCGTCTGTATCTTGATTGTTCTCCCTCCGCAACCTGTCCCTGTACAACTTACCTGGTAAAACTGCCTCCCCTCAACCCCCGCCTCCTAAATATTCTCTTTCCTGTGCTGTTCTCCTGAGGGTTGGGCATATCCTAGTCACTTTGTCTGTCTCTCAATTAGACATCACTTTCAAACATGGCGGCTTACTTTTACAAACTAATTTTACCTTCGTTGTTTGGGATTAAAGATGTGTACTAAGGGCATGTCTGCATTTCAGCCAGATCACAAAGATCTAGAAGGTCTTTGGATGTGACCGGAACAGCCATGTGGCTGGATTAAAATTCCTCTACAGAAGGCTTTGTGCGGATTTGAAGAAAATGTTTGTTATATTCTTGTTGTGTGGGATGTTCTATAAATATCAACTAGGTCATGGTAGTTGGTAGTCTTCTGCAGGCGTATGCTATTTTCCACTTGTTCCATAAGTGAGGGAGGAAGGCTGAAAGCTTCCACTAGAATTCTGCATTTGCCTATCTCGTTTTTTGTTCTATCAAATTCTGGTTCTTGTATTTGACCCTCTATTTTTTAGGCCCAAATTTATTTAGGATTTTTTTTGCCTTCCTGGAGAACTCACTCCTTCATCATGATAAAATGTCTCTCCATATCTTTGACAACATTCCCTGTTCTGAAACATTCATGGTCCATTATTGATGTAGTCCAGCTCAGCTTTCCTGTAATTAGTATCTGTGTAGTATGGCCTGTCTACCTTCACATTTTTAATTATCTCTGTCTTAAACATAAAAGTGGAGTTTCCAGATATGATAAAGTCAGCTCTTGCTTTTTTATGCACTCTAGGTTTTAATTGGGTAGCTGAGATGTTACATTTTACTTTAATTCACCATCTTGTCACCAGTTTGTGTTTGACTTGTTTGTCCTTTGTTGTTTTGGGACACTTTTACATAATTCCCAATTGAGTAATTTTTAGAATTCTATTTCATTCTCATCCTTATACGATATTTTAGTTCTCCTGTGATATGAAATACCCAGCATGCCCTGCCTGCTCCTCCTTGCTTCCTGTTATTGTTTACAGTTTGATGCCACATTTATAGACCTCATGCTATATTTAAATTTTTGCTTCAGACAGTCAACACTCTACACACACACACAAAAAAAAGTAAATATGAAAGGAGCTATCTTTTATACTTACCCACATAGATTCTCTCTTTGGTAGTCACTCTTTTTATAGATTCATTTACATTTGTTATCACTTTTCATTTGCCTGAAGAATTTCACTTTAAATTTCTTTCAGCACACGTCTATTGGCAATGGGTTCTTTTAACTTCTAGAGATCTGGAAAGTGCCTTGTTTAAACTGTATTTTTCTCTTTTTTTATTTGGATAAAGAGGTCTATGTTGTTAAGGTTTTTGTTGTTTTGTGTTGTCTTGCTGTGTTTGAGGTAAGGTCTTACTCTGGAGAATGGACTGCTAATCCTGCCATCCTCGTGCCTCAGTCTTTCGAGTGCACCACCATGCCTGGCTTTTGAAGTATGCGCCAGCCCAGGCACAAGCCTGTCCGCTGTTTTCTAGTAGTGGTTACTCACAAAACCCAAACTTTATGCCTGTTGAACAATGACCTCCCCGCTCCTCCCCCAAGGCCTTGGCAGCCATTATTCCAGCCATCCTGCCATCTGCTTCTGTAGATCTTATTTTATTTCTTTCTAGAAAAATACTTGCTCTATATTTGCAGTTTTGTGTTTCGGTAACTATGCCGTGTTTCATTTAGCATAAATTCTTTAAGGTTCATCCCTAAGGTAGATATACGGTGGATTTCCACTGGGTGAGTGTGTGTGTGTGTGTGTGTGTGTGTGTCTGTGTGTGTGTGTGTGTAGTCTAGAAATTGAGTATTACCCTCAGTCAGTCTCCATCTTATATTTGAGGTCTTTCACTGAACGTGAATTTTACTGTTTTTTTTCTGGACTGGCTGACCAGTAAGCCCTAGGTTTTCTCTTGTTTTCATCTCCCTGCAACTAGCTTATAGGTGCACACCATTGTTCCTTTTTTATTTTTTTATTTAAACATGTGCTTTGGGATATTAACTGTGCTTACATGGCACTGGCTGAGCAATCTCTCCAGCCTTGAAATTCTTCCTTTTTATTTTTTAATGACTTAATTGGCTGTTTTTTCTTTTTCTGAAACAGGGTTTCTCTGTGTTGCTTTGGCTGTCCTGGAACTTACTCTGGAGACCAGGCTGGCCTTGAACTTACAGAGATCTCATGCCTCTGCCTCTCAGGTGTTGGGATTGAAAGTGTGAGGTACTACTGACCCCCGAAATTCTTCCCTTTTAAGGCCGAATACTATTCACACACAGAGAGACCTGTCCCATTCTCTCCATCAATGGATATTTATGTTTCTCCATATCTTAGGTGTTGTGAATGGTGCTTCAGAGAGCATGAGAGAAGTTAAACCTTTCTGAGACCCCAATTATATCCCCTTCCACTAATACCTAGAAATGGGATTGCTGCATATGTTATTTCTATGTGTAAGTTTTGAGGGGCCTCTCCACTATTTTCCATAGCAGCCATATGGTTTTATGCACCCACTCCGGTCTCTACAGCTTCACTGGCAGCCATTGTCCTTTCTTATGGTAATACCCACCCTAAAACATACAAGGTGATGTCTCACTATCATTTTTTTCTTCACTTTCCCTGTTGGTGACGTGAAGGGTCTTTTCATATACTAGTTTTAAACATTTGTATACACATATATGCATATATATGCATATATACATGCACATAGTCATACATATATAGATACACACACATATATATGTCTGCTAAGACTGCCTGTTTGGGAAGGTTGTGGCGGCACACGCCTTTAATCCCAGCACTAGAGAGTTTGAAGCCATCCTGGAACATATTGAGTTCCAAACAGGCTACACAGTGACACCTTGGGTTTAAAAACAATTCTCCTATGTCTGGCCTCAATGGGAGAGGATGTGGTTATTCCTGCTGTGACTTGATGTGCCAGGACGGGTTGGTACCATGGGGACCTCCCCTTCTCTGAAAGGAAGGGAGGGGTGACAAGGGAATGAAGCCATGAGGGTGGGACTGGGAGAAGAGGGGAATTTGATCAGGCTATAAAGTGATTCGATAAATAAATCGAAACAAACAAAAATTGTGTTCCTTTTATATCCTTATTTTATGCATATAGGTACTTTGCTTGCAGACATATCTGTGCACCACAATCTGCACACAGCATTCACGGAGGCCAGAAAAGGGCATAGAATCCCTTGGAGCTTGAGTTAGAGGCTGTTGTGAGCTACGGAGTAGGTGCTGGGAATCAAACCCACGTCCTCAGTGAGAGCAGCCAGTGCAATTGACCACTGAGCCCGTTTCTAGCCCAGCTCTGCTCATTTTGTAATTTGATTATTTGGGATTTTTATTAGTGGGTGGATGGTCTTCCTGTGTGTTGTGGGAATTAGTCCTTCATCCGATTGGTACACGGTTGAAAATGTTCCCTTCCATCCCACAGGCAGCCTTTTCACCACGTTCTTCATTTCCTACCCTACACAGAAGCTTCTCCATTCATCACAGCTTCCATTGTCTGCACTTGTGCTCAAACCAAGACATCTGCTGACTCAGGCGTCAGGAAGCTCTTTACTACCTTTTCAAGGTTTTTTTTTTTTTTTTTTTTTTTTTTTTTTTTTCCCAGCACCGGATTTTATGTTTAAAAGTCTGCAGTCCCACTCTGAGTGGTGTTTTTAGGGAGAAGGTGGTTTCTAATTTTGGTTTTGCACATAAAGATACCCAATTCTCCCAGCACTGTTTGCTGAAAAGATCATTCTTTCTTAACTGTATTCTTGGTTCCCTTGTCTAGCTGAACTTGACAGTAGCCACTCATTTCTGGGCTCTGTGTCCTGTTCCTTTGGTCTGTAAGTCTGTCTTTATGTTAATGCCATGCTGGTTTTATTATTTTAAATTTGTAAAGGTTCTATCTTTTTCTTTCTCAAAATTATTTTCACTATGCAGAGTCCTTGGTGGTCCTATAGGAATTTGGTTGTTTTTTTCTCTCTCTTTCTTTCTTTCTTTTTAATTTCATAGGCCAATGCCACATGGACTTTGAGGATGATACTGACTATAAATTGCTTTAGGTAACATGGACTCTTTAATAATACTTCGACTTTTCTGATTCAAAGACACGGGATGTCTTTGCCTGTGTGTATAACTCTCATAACATCTTATCAATGTTTTATGGTTTTGAGCAAACAGGTCTCTTATCTCCTTAGTCAAATTCTTTTCCAGGTAGTTTTTCCTTTTGGGTATGGAAACAGGGATTCCTTAATTTCCCTTTGGGGAAGTATGTCCAGTACAAGAAAATACAATTGATTTTTACAAGGTAGTACAGACATTTTAGCACTAGTAAGACTTCTAACTCAAAAACATGGGTGGCTTTTGATTTATTTGTGTCTCTTTGGTATTCTGAGGGTTCACTGAATTTACAATTTGATCATTTGTTCTGCTGTGTTTGGATCCTGTAGGGCTTCCACACATGAGATCATATCCTGTCCTAGCAGAGGCCATTTTAGATGGCTATACGTTCTTCTCTTCTGTAACTGCTCTATCTGCCTTTGTTTTTTTTTAAAGACTTTTCCTTTCCTCAGCCTTTTATTAAAAACAAAATTCTTTTTTGAAAATTCTTTTGGTGTTTTAAATATGGTGCTTTTGGCCTCTCACAAGGCAGTTGCTCCCCTTGGTTCCAGTGAGTTAAGGAATTCTCTGTTCTTGGTGTTCTATCATTTATTTTCAGAAATCCAGTGTGGTGTGCTTGAGGCCATTCCCTGTGCCCACACCAGCTGAGATTTGTTGAGATCCTTAGAACTTGTGAGCTCAGTTGGGGGAGGGAGGAATTTTTATTACATCTCCAGATTTTTTTCTCTCCTCTCACTTGACTGCCCGTGGCATGCCTGTAGGCTGGTGTCCTGGAGCTCACGTGTGCTCTTTTCTTCTCTTTGAGTTTAAGTTGCTCCTCTGTGTATTTCAGCATGCATCCTTTCTATCACCTGCCTGTTCGTCTGCCCTTTCCTGGGGTTTACCATCTTCAGTTAATACCCTTCAGTGCGTTTTCAGTTTTAAATATTGTGTTTCTATCTCCATGTTCTACTTCATTCTACATTCCATTTTCCTCCTGACTATGTTCTTATTGATGCCATTTAGCGTATTTATAATAGTGCTTTAAGACCCTTATATGCTAATTTCATCAAATCTCTCCTCCAAAATTTATCCATAAGGGCTGGAGAGATGGCTCAGCTGTTAACAGCACTGGATGCCCTTCCAGAGGTCCTGAGTTCCATTACCAGCAACATGCCATGGCTCGCAACCATCTATAATGGGGTCTGGTGTCCTCTTCTGTCACGCAGGCATACATGCAGATAGAGAACCCATGTGCATAAATTACATAAGTAAATATTACAAAAAATAATAAAATCCATCCGTAATGATTTTTATTCTGGTTATAGATTATATTTTTCCAGACTCTGAATGCCTGGAAATTTCTCATTTTGTGACAAACACCGTGAGTCCCATGGTGTGGATTGTTGGATTTTGTTGTGTTTTTACAAAGAATGCACAATTGTCCTGGCCTGTAGCTATGTTCCTAGCAGTGTGAGTTCTCTAGAGGCTCTCTTTGAAGTCTGATTAAAAACAAAAACAAAACAAAAACAAACACAGACCCAGAATGAACATCCATGATGACAGAAAACACTTTTCTCAAAGTCCTGTGTGCATGGCTGGAGTCATGAATCCTGGTCCAGTCTTGTGTAACCTCTCACCTAGCTTCTAGCAATTATTTCCTCAGCCTTGGGGAATTTTGTCTACACAAAGACACATCAGAACTTGAGGAACCTCCTCTGCAGCTGTCTGGAGTTTTAACTTCGAGTGCTAACAACTTTATCAGCTTTCCCATTCCTGAACTCTGTCCTCCGTCTCCATGGCTTGCTGAGAGTGCCATCATCGGTCAGATTCCCCTGCCTTCCATTTGCAGCCTGACCATTGCCAATAAATAAGTAAGGGTAATTGTGGAGCTCACTTAGCCTGTTTCTCTTCTGTTAGGGCATCGACACCTTGTACTGCCTAGGGTCCCGTGTACTCAATCCTTGGGTGAAGGAAGGTAGTGACCAAGGCAGCTGCTAAGTAACCTACATGCACACACCCATTCTCATTCTGCTTTGATGAAACAGACACTATTGTCATCGAGGGGAACGAGCCTACAGAAGTTAAAATTTCCACATGAATTTGCTTACCTGTGTGGGGCGAAGCAGTTTCCTCTGGGCTTGGCGTGATCATGGTCCCTCAGCTATGGCAAGGAAATAAGTGGAGCAATGCATGGCAGCCAGGGCTGTAAGAATGGCAATAAAGCTATCAATACTCCCGAGCAGAAAATGGGGAGGGCCACAGGACACTCATCTAGGACTCCAGAGAGCCATTACCTTTTCCTGCCCTTCAGCTTCATGGTGTAAAACAAACTTTCATTCGCCTGTTTCCATTGTTGTCTCACAGGCTTACTGCCTGCTTCTGCTAACCTAGGCCTAGTCCTGGAAGCTTCTAGCCTCCATCTAATCTAATCTAGGCCTAGGTGTTTTCAGCCTCTGAGATTTACTGCTTAATAAGATCACCCTTTCCTGTTCTTACTCAGTGCTGGGGTGGCTGGTTCAATTCAGATGTTCTGGCTCAAACTCCTCTCCCAGCTAACTTACTCTCAATCTGACTTTTCTCTCAGACTCTAAATTGCTCTGCTTGGCCTCAAACTAGACACAGCAATTTGTTCTAATCTTCTGGCAACTTCTCATTCTCCAGCTTATTCTGCCTTCACCTTTGACTAGCTTGCTCTCTCTTCAACCTCTCTTTCTATTACTGTCCCGGTAAAACTGCCCTTTCCCTCTCTCTCTGCATTGCCCTTCAGTAACTTCCCTTTCCTCTCTCTTCTCATGAGAGTTGGGCGTATCCTATTCTGTCCAGTCTTTCTCTGATTTGTCACTGTTTCTGCCACTAAGGTAAACCTCACTTTCAAACATGGTTGCTTCCTTCTACAAACTAACTTTACCTTCATTGTTTGGGATTGAAGGCGTGTACCACCATGCCTGTATTTAAGCTTTTCTTTACCTGAAACTTGCTCTATACCAGGCAGGCCTTGAACTCAGATCTGCGTGCCTCTGTTTCCTGGGATTAAAAGCATGTCTGTATGCCAGCCAGATCACACAGACCAAGAAGGTCTTTGGATCCTCTACAGTAGAGGATACAACAGACTATAGAGCAGGTGGAAGGTTAGGTGAAGATGAGACTATGCTGCATCTTCTGTGAGGACCTATGCTGTTCGAGGGCTTCACAGTGACACAACTGTTTCTTACTTACTTAAGCTCCATTTAACCCTTTAGTCCAGAACCTGTCCGCAAACACCAAAAGCTCATAGATTCACCAAGCTGAACTTGGATGCAATGGTACATTGGTCAGTCATCATACCCTGTCTGGGGTGGACAGAAATTGTTTATGTCCCTACGAGAGGCAACACAACAACCTGGTAAATGACAGATTCAGGAATAGAACCCAGGGAATCTGCTGCGCACTGTTGCATGATAATATACATGATACATATATAATATACACGTTATATATGGTATATGATACACATATATACATATATTAAATATGGCAAGAGAACTCCCACCTGGACTTGATTTCCTCTTCTCCACCAGAACTATTTATCTCTCATCCTCTTCAATCAAGTCCCTTCCAACAATGAAAAGGGTCCTCACAGTTTATAGTGTCCCAATTTTTAACTCTATTTCTTTTATGAATGTATTACAAAATACAACTCTAAACCATACTAAGACGTTTGAAAAAGTCATGTAGGCACATTCTCTAAGGAAAAGGATGGAAGCAAAACTATGGACTATAGGTACAAGTTATTTTCATAACTACTGGATGGGCTTAGATTCTGAGGCAATCAGCACAGACTAGGTGTGAGCTGGTAGGTGAATGTTTTCTAAATACTAGGAGACACCATTACACGGGCAGACAAGAGGGTGAGGCATCCTTCCAATATAGAAGAGCAGCCCCTTGCATTGACCTTGGCAACATCAGCTCTACCAAAGAATGATGTGTTCAATTTCCCCAGCAAGGCTGAGAGTCAGCAGTTTGCAGGACAGACGTGATTGTTGAGAGAGCAAATCCAAGAGGACACTGGGCAATTAGAGAGGCTGCTGTGGAGGCGAGAAAGTCATGGCTCTGAGATTTAAAAACCAAAAGAAGAAGAATCAAGCTCGCCTATATAGAACAATGACACTCTCATGACTGAAGGCAAGAGACCAAGACTTGACTTCCTCTCCTCCTCCAGGACTACCTATCCATCACCCTTTCAGATTGCATCCCTCTGGCAGTAAAAAGGGTCCTCACAGTTCATCACATGCCTGCCCTTGCCTCTTTGAACATCACTCTTACACTCTCAAATGTCAAGGGCTCGGGGGCGTAAGTGCCATTTCGTGTAGTAAATGTTTATCACTTCTCTTTCAAGTCTTAATGAAGGAGGCTCCTCCATGTCTTGACAATCTGTGGTTGATTTATTTTTTGACTCAATTTCTTCTTGCTGAGCTTCTCATCTTGATGAGCCCTGTGACTGCTTGTTCACCTGGAAATCTCTTGGCCTCCTGGGTACTTCCCCACAGTGGGCTTTCTGTGGCCTTGTCTTGCTTAGTCAATGCCCCAGGGGCAGGCTATATTTTATAACTCCACTCAGAGAGCTGTGTTCACCCAAATCTTTCTTCTTTCTTCTTCTTTTTTTTTTTTAATGTGTGATTGTCTCTCATAGTCAATCTGTGTTCGTTTTCTGTTGTTGTTATTGTTTGTTTGTGGTTTTGTTTTTGTTGTTGTCTTGTTTTGTGATTATGTTTGGGCTTCTATCCATCCTCTGATTGAAAAATGAATTTTCTGTTCGTGCCAGCTGGCCATTCACCATCATTCCACTCCAAATCCACCATCGTTGCTTGCTTTGTAATATCAGAGCTGACTCTAAAGACTGCATTTCTCCTTTGCCTGCTGGCTCCATGCTGGGTCCTAATGATAGGGGGTGTCGAAGCAACAGAGCAAGGCTGGAGAGAGAAGAGGGTTTTCTCTGGTTTTCAGTTTCCTGTGCTGTGGTGAGGCAAGCAAGCAGTTATCCCAGCTACGTTGTGCAATAGTGGCAGGCTTCCCTGAACTGTTTAACTGTGGCAGCCTCCACCCCGTCCCTGGTGCTTGCAGGGCAGGCTGTGTGCCCCTGGGAGGACTAGGAAGTCTCCCTGCAGTTGGGAGGGGCAAGGTTTCCAAGTGCCTTCCTGTTAGTGTGCTCAGGTGGTGGCCACTTTCAGCCATGAATGACATGTCTGCCCTTAGTTCTCTTTTTTCCTTTCGTTAGGCCAGGACGCTTGGTGGGATGTCGTCATCATGTCTTTATACTAACTTTCTCCTGTTCAACATTCTTTTCTCATTTGTCTCTTCTCTAGACGCTGATTGATCCAACACTTCAGGACAATTTGCTCTCAGAGTTTTATTTTGAAAGGTATTGGCAAGAATAGAGGAAAACGGTGGGACAGTTTTTCATCGGTGTGTGTGTGTGTGTGTGTGTGTGTCCCTGCTGCTGACACAGGCTTAGTGATAGCAGTGTGGCGCAGTGGATGAGAACACAGAATCTGACGCTGGTTGGCTTTGTCGTATCTAGCTGTGTGCCTCACTCCAGCTGTCCCTGCGTCTTCCTGTCCTCACCTGTAAAGCAGGGAGATACAGGGTTGCCAACTGAACTGCCACAACCTCTGTTAAGTCAGAATTTCGCAGAAACAGCAAATCCTTTGAAGGGCTCCTGGTGGCCCAGGCCACAGGTGGGCACCCAGCCTGACCTGTACTTGCCAAGCCTGGCAACTCAAATGAGACATCGTAAGAGGTTAAGTAAGTCAACGTGTGTGCGGGTCTTGGAACAAGCACGGTAAATTACCCGATGTTTAGTCATGCTTTAGTATTTGGCAGTGCCTGTGATAGAACTCTGGGCTTCGTGGCCTGCTCCACTACACCACTGAGTCATACCCTGGGCTCCAGCTCATCCCTCTGTTTGGTGGTGCAATGTACTATCGCCCATTTTATGAGATTCTCTGCTATGATCTGTAGTGCTCCTGTTTGCTTTATTATTCTCAGCTTTCCACCTCCATCCTTTCAGCTTCTCCACCTCCATCCTTCAAAGCTGCAGGCCAGGTATCCTTTTGGGCAGGTGGGTTACTCTTTAGATCCAAGTGTTCATCTGACTTAAGTGAGCTAACCAGAGCCTGGGTGTCAATCCGGAAGAAACCCTGACAAGAAGGGGACTGTCCAGTAAAAGAAATGGAAATTATCTAGGCCAATCAGAACTAAGACTGGGGAATAGGAAACAAATGAGCCCGTGAGGGTCCATGGAAAGAAGAACATGGAAAGAAGCTTTAGAAAAACGAGAGCATTTTTTCCAGGTGGGGGGATGGAGAGTGGGGTGGGCTTAGTGCTGTGTTGGAATATGGTCTGTTGCTTTGTATTTGTTAATTTCTTGCCCCTCTCTCCCCTGAGATTCTGTTTACAAGCAAACTGCCAGGTACCCCAAGTATTGCTGTTTAACCTTGTCTAAGTAATTATTCCTGATTGGCTGATTAAAAGGCCTAAACCTGGGCAGGGCAGAATGGAGTAGGTGTGGCCAAAGATCGAGGGCTTTGGGAGAGGAGAATCACCGGAGACAGATGGGAAGAGAGGAGGAAGGAGGAAGCCACCATAGGTTAGGTGAAGAGAACCACACGGGCGGGCGGAGAGGAGGGACTCCAAGAATGGCATGGATGGAGGAAGTAACCCAGATGAACATTAGCAAGTATTTGGGATTACAGATGCATAGTTACAGATGGGCCTGGAAAATGGTTAAGTCTGATAGCAAGGGATGTGAACTGGGAGGTTGAGCTAGCGCAGGTGAATTATCTTCCCAGCCCAAGGTGAAAACAGGCAATTATAAAATCTAACAGGTATCTGTGTTTTATTGATTATGATAGCAGGTTAGATAATACCACCAAAGTAATAATAGGGCTAGTAATAAGCATTATTAGACCTTGCCATTTATTTACCACAATAGTGTTGTATACCTGTAACCTCAGCATTCAGGACACTGAGGCAGGGGGACAGGCAGGAGCCTGAGATCAGCTGGGCTACACAGTGAAATCCCCCTCTCTTTCTACATATGTGTGCAAGTATGTATGTATCTATATATCTATGTATATATAAAGATTATATACAGATAGAAAGGAGAGAGAGAGAGAGTTGTGTAGGGGACAGTAGTAAAGTAGGCAACTTTAACCTGGTGACATTCTGAAATTGCCTTAGCTCCAGTTTTCACACTATTTGCAGTAACCCCCCCCTTTTTTTTAAACAGGAACAAGCTTCTGCCCTTAGCAAACAACATTCGTGTAACACACCATCAAATAAATGAGCATTCTTTTTTTATTCTCTCATATATTACACCCCGGCTGCAGTTTTCCCCTCTCTCCTCTCCTCCCAATCCTTTCCTTCTACCTTCCCTCCAAAACCACTCCTCGACTGTTTCCCTTCAGAAAAGGGCAGACCTCCAAGGGATATCAACCAAACATGGCATTGCGAGCTGCAGTTAGACTACGCACTTCCCTCATATTAAGGCATGATGAGGCAACATGATAGGAGGGAAAGAGTCCCAAAAGTAGGCAAGAAAGTAGGAAACAGTCCTTGCTCCCACAGTTACGACTCTTACAAGAAGATCAAGCTACACAACCATAACATATATGCAAAGGGCCTAGATTATTTAGGCTCTGTGAGCCTCTGAGCCCAAATTAGTTGATTTTGTAGGATTTCTTGTGTCCTTGACCCCTCTAGCTCTTATTATCCTTTTTACACCTCTTCTGCAGGATTCACTGAGCTCTGCCTAATGGTTGGCTGTGGGTCTCTGCATCTGTTTCCATCGGTTGCTGGATGAAGACTCTTTGGTGATGATTATGCTAGGCTACTGACTATGAGTACAGCAGAATGTCATGAGAAATCATTTCATTTCGTTACTTTTTTTTTTTGTGGCAGGGCATATTTGGTCCTATCCTAGGTCTCTGGGCTATCTAGCTTCTGGTTTTTGGTCCTCCAGGCAATGTCAGGGGTGGGTCCCCTCTCACGGCATGGATCCCAAGCTGGGCGAGTCATTGGTTAGCCACTCAGTTTCTGTGCTACCTTTACCCCAGCACGTCTTGCAGACAGGACAAACTGTAGGCAGAAGGTTTTGTGTCTGGGTTGGTGTCCCAATCCCTCTGCTGGAAGTCTCACCTAGATGAAATCAGAGAAACACAGTTGGTACACTCAGTTGTTAATAATAATAATAATAATAATAATAATAATAATAATAATAATAAAGACATATATATAATTTCCCCTTCCCAGGGAGATTCATGCATGTCCCCGCCACCCCTCTGAAACCCTCCTTGTTACTGGGCCTCTCTAGGTCTGTGGACTGTAGTTTGCTTTATAATTAGGATCCATGTCAAAGTGAGTACACAGCACGTTTGTCTTTCTGGGTCTGGGTTACCTCAAGATGGTTCATTTTCGTTCCATCCACCTGATACATGGGAATTCTTACCACACTTATTGACTCATCTGCTGGGTAGGATTAGGAAAAGCGGGGATTAAAAGTTGAGAAGGGAGATGGGGAGGTGCCTGAGCGAGTAACGTGCCAGTCCTGCAAGCGTAAGAACCTGAGTTTGAATGGCCGGATTCTGTGTAAAAGCGGGGCGTGGTAGCGCCCACCTGCAACTCTGCTGCTGGAGAGTGGAGACCGGTGGATGTTGGGAGCTCACTGGCCGGCCAGCCTACGGAAATGGCAGCCCCGGGTTCAAGAGAAACGGGTCTCAAAGAAGAAGGAAGAAGAAAAGAAGAAGAAGAAGAAGAAGAAGAAGAAGGAGAAGAAGAAGAAGAAGAAGAAGAAGAAGAAGAAGAAGAAGAAGAAGAAGAAGAAGAGGGTAGCAACAGAAGAAGAACTCAGTGTTGACCTCTGTCTTCCACATATGCACAAGCAGACAACCCCCCGAAACACACACACACACACATCACACACAGACAAAAGTTGAGAAGTTGCTCCTAGAAAGGTGTGAAAGAAGACTTGTGAATGGATGAGGGGTGACACAGTTGCATGATAGTAAGCTATGAGATGGGCCAATTTTCTCCTTTTTTTTTTTTTTTTTTTTGGAACTTCCAGGTATTGGAAGCATGCCTGACAGTGGGTGAGATTAAATAGTCTAGATATGACAATTATAGGAAGGCAGAAAGAATACAGGAAGCTGAAACCCCTGTGGAATGGGAGAAAGAAAACATTGCATAGTACAGGGCAAAATGAGTATAAACCTATTTAAAAAAAAAAAAGTTTGATCCCACAGGTGTGAACATGAATCCGTGCAGACAGGTGGTAGCCGAGACACGCTGAAGTGAAGATGTGTAACGTGTCTGAGACTCTGCGGCCAACCAGGGGAATCCTCTCCGATGATCACAGACTCAGGTTTTCTCTGGTTTCTGTGTATCCACAAACAGTCCAACTGTTAACGCTTGGAATCACCTGGAGGAAGACACAGGGAACTTTCAGCATCTGAGGCAGACACAAGTAGATGAAATCGGAGAGTCACAGTTGGGAGGAGCCCGCAAGCCTGGACGGTCCTGAGTGGAAGACAGGCGGCGATCTCAGAACTGAGAGCAGGCTGCGCCCCCTAGTGGGTGCAAAATGGTGTGCTTACAAACAGAGCTTGTGAGCCAGGGACCATGCCCCATTCCCAGACCTTCAGCTCCTTCTTAGAACATAGGACTGTTCACTGGAAAGCCTAAACAGGACACTATTACAAGAATCACACACACAAAAAAAACCCCACTTTTTTCCTTCCTTCCTTGCCAGTCCTTTCAACTAGCTCCCATTTTCTTTTCAGAAATTAGTCCCTTCTTTCAGCTCTGACGGTAATGAGGCCACAATGGGGTTATTACAAATGAGTGACAGATTTTAGTAGGTTTATCCTACATTATATGTCTATATGAGTGAATATATACCGTGTGCATCTTTCTGCTTCTGGGATAGCTCACTCAGGATGATCTTTTCCAGATCCCACCTGCAAATTTCATGATTTCCTTGTTTTTTTTTTTTTATTGCTGAGTAATATTCCATTGTGTAGATATACCACAATTTGTGCATCCATTCCCCGACTGAGGGGCATCTGGGCTGTTTCCAGCTTCTGGCTATTACAAATAAGGCTGCCACAAACATGGTTGAGCAAATGTCCTTATTGTGTACTTGAGAATCTTTTGGATATATGCCGAGGAGTGGTATAGCTGGATCTTGAGGAAGCGCTATTCCTAGTTGCCTGAGAAAGCACCAAATTGCTTTCCAGAGTGGCTGTACAAGTTTACATTCCCACTAGCAGTAGAGGAGGGTTCCCCTTTCTCTACAACCTCTCCAGCATGTGTTGTCACTTGAGTTTTTTATCTTTAGCCATTCTGATGGGTGTAAGGTGAAATCTTAGGGTCGTTTTGATTTGCATTTCCCTGATGGCTAATGAGGTTGAGCATTTCTTTAAGTGTTTCTCTGCTATTCGACATTCCTCTGCAGAGAATACTCTGTTTAGCTCTGTACCCCATTTTTTAATTGGATTACTTGATTTTTTGCTGTTTAACTTCTTTAGTTCTTTATATATACTGGATATTAGCCCTCTGTCAGATATAGGGTTGAAGAAACTAATCAAGAGGGAGGACTCTGACTAAAATGCTCAATCTCCATCCCGAAAGGCAAAGAGAATGGACATCAGAAGAAGAAGAAAACAGGAAACAAGTTAGGAACCTGCCACAGAGGGCCTCTGAAAGGCTCTGCCCTGCAGACTATCAAAGCAGATGCTGAGACTTATGGCCAACTGTTGGGCAGAGTGCATGGAATCATGAAAGAAGTGGGAAACAGTAAGATCTGGAGGGGACAAGAACTCCACAAGGAGAGCAACAGAACCAAAAAATCTGAGCACAGGGGTCTTTCCTGAGACTGCTATTCCAACCAAGGACTATGCATGGAGATAACCTAAGACCTCTGCACAGATGTAGCCCATGGCAGTTCAGTATCCAAGTGGGTTCCATAGTAATGGGAACAGGGACTGCCTCTGACATGAACTGTTTGGTCTGCTCTTTAATTACCTCCCTCTGAGGGGGAAGCAGCATTACCAGGCCACAGAAGAAGACACTGCAGCCACTCCTGATGAGACCTAAATGACTAGGATCAGAAGGAAGGAAAAGAAGACCTCCCCTATCAGTGGACTTGGGGAGGGGCATGCATGCAGAGGGTGGAGGAAGGGAGGGATTGGGACGGGAGGGGGGAGGAAACAAGGGGGGGGGGGGAATACAAAGTGAATAAAGTGTAATTAATAAAAGAAAAAAGAAAAAAAAAATAGACCATGGATTTTGAATGAGAAAAACTCAAAAAAAGAAATAAAAGTGCTAAGAAATAAAATAAAAAAAAAAAAGAGTGACAATGTTGCTATCCATTTGGATACGGATCCCACCAGGCCTCGGGAGTGGTGCTAGATATTCGCCACAGGGGGGCTAGGGTCTGTCCTGAGCACTTGTTGTATATGAGTTCATGTAGCCATCACGGCAGCTGCTTGGGAGAAGACATCACTTGACTGATGAGCGAATTAAGGTAGAGAGAAACCACCCAGGCAGCTATTGCTGCAGGCTGCCTGGCTTCCGGTCCAGATTCCTAACCATGATGCCCAGAGCACAGGCCTTATCCTCAAAGAGTGTCAGTGTCTGATGAATGTATGTCCAGAGTTGGTTATCTTTGCAAAGCAGGCACTCCAAGTTCAAGTCCCTCGTGCCACCTCAGTTCTCAACCATGAGAGACGAGACGGCTGAGCCGGCAAAGGTGAGGGAGACTCAGGCCAACAGGCAGCAGGGCCTCAATAGGCCCCTTCCCCTCACATCTCTTTGACTACCCAGAGAAAAGAATTCCAAGATGGCCCAGAGTGAAGCAGAGCCAGCAAGTTTATTAAGCATTTAGACAGAATTACCAGAAAGGCCCATGCATGCCCTTCAGGACGGCTGTGTGCGATCCTGTGGCTTCCTGAATTACGTTCCTCAGTGGATGCTGTTTATAAGGTTTAAAAACTGAGCAAAAAATAAAAAGCAAGACAATTTTTAAACTTTGTAAGATATATGAACTGGCTTGCTTGCTTTTCTTGTTTTACACTTTACTTTATTTTACATGTGTGGGTGTCTTGGCGGCATATATGTCTGTACACCATGCAGTGCCCAAGGAGGCCAGAGGAGGGGATTACAGGTGGCCGTGAGCCATGCGGATGCTGGGAATCAAATCTGGGTCTTTTGGAAGATCATTCAGTGCTCTTTACCCCTGAGCTATCTCTCCAGCTCCTTACTTACTCTTCTTATCTTAGAGAATTTCCTTTGTGAATGAAATTGTTATGGTGGTTTTAGGAGGCATACTGGATTTATGGGAGAGGACGAGGAGGAGAGAGAGAGAGACTAACATGGTAAGACTCATGGTTACAAACATTGTGCCTGCGTAAGCACAGTTCATTTGTTGTCATCAACATCCATGTGTGAGATGTCATTATGAAGACACGTTAAACACACACACACACACACACACACACACACACACACACACACATTATCTCCGTAGGCAATTTTGGCTTTGTCAGTCATGTTGAACTTTCAACAATGAAAGGCCAACTAGATCTCAGGGCGAACGGCTTCTTTCCCTTCTCATGTTCCCTTAGTCCCTCTATTCTACCTTAGCTGGAAAGAAAAATTAGGGCTGCCTAAAATTGGCCTGCATTCTTCTGCCCTGCCCCCCACTGCGAAACAGCCCGCTGCTGCTGCCCACTCTAAGGAATAATGGGATAATTTTCTTGGGCTTTGTTATAACCAAAACTTCAGCTGAAGATTACCTCAGTGTTATTCGAACCAAGAAAATGATGCCCAGACTATAGCCTCCTTTTCCAATGGATGACACCACACCTTTAGGGCGAGAACTGACTACTTTTTATAAAAAGAAACCTTGTATTTGGTGGGAGGCAGGAGATGCACAAGGAGAACTAATCAGAGATGGCCCCTGGGCACTGGGCACTTCCTGTTGAAGTATTGCCAGTTCTGGTATAGCGGGTAAATACACTGGAGCCTTTGTCATCTGTGACCTGGGTCTGCTCCAAATCTCCCCACAGGGAGCCAGGGGGTTAATGATTCAAGGTGAGAGCAAACTGCAGTGGAAGAAGGGGAAATGGCTTGTCAGGCTGCGCTGTTGACAGAGAGGTCCCGTTCCCAGCTGGTCATACGCCAGAAAGGGGATGAAAATTAACTCTTTGAACAGATGAAAAGCAGTTACAGGGCTCTGAGAGCCACTGAAGCTTCTGGCACCAAGCAATATCGCACCCTAGTAGACAAAGGGGGGACCACCTTGCACCCTGCTGGCTGTCAGCACTCGCCAGGGATGAGACAGGCATGGGCAGCAGGACACACATGTGCAGGTAGGTGTCCAAGGAGGCCAGAAGAAGGTGTTGGATCCTCTTGGGACCAGCACTACTATAAGGTTCCTGATGTGGGTGCTGGGAATGGAACTCTGGTCCTCCTGCACAAGGAGCAAGCTCTCTTAGTCACTGAAGCATCTCTTTGGCCCTGGTATTGGCTTGATTGTACGTGGAATGTCCAGCTCCTCACACATCCATCTATGTCCCTTGTTCTATCACATCAATTTATGTCTCTTTTATTCCAGGACACAGGGCTTACTGGTCCTGTAGAGATTTATGTGCCTGGGCTCTTCTCTTTCTACCCTTCGTGTGTGTGTGTGTGTGTGTGTGTGTGTGTGTGTGTGTGTGTGTGTATGTGTGTGTGTGTGTGTGTGTGTGTATGTGTGTGTGTGTGTGTGTGTGTGTGTGTGTGTGTGTGTGAAAGCAATCACAGGTGCTGGGCTCTGGAGTTGAGATGTAGATTTATACCCTTATTAGCTTTTTGACCTTGGACTCACCACATTCTAAGTTTTCATTTACTCGCTGTGAATGTGTGATGATGTGAATAGAGTCTAGAGCATGGCAAGGGTGAGGTGAAATTCTGTGTGTGAGCCTAGAAATTACTATCCCGTTATTACAGAATTCATTTTTGGGTATGATTTTTTTAAACTATGCATTTCCACAGAAAGGGAACGTGGACTGATAACACAAATAAGCCCAGTGTACTTCAGTGTCTGAGCTGGGAGCGATGCCATGGATTGCCCTGGGTATGAAGGTGCTTAGAGGTTAAGGGAAGACAACTTTCATCCAGATTGAATCCTTTCACTCTAAATAACCTTCCTTGTGGGGTCTACTATGTGCAAGGTTATGGAGCTTGTTAGGGAGATGAGGTATGAAGAAGCCACCTTGGGACAAGTGTCTTGAAAAAGTTTATCTAAGGACAGCATGGCTGAATATGAGAGGAGATCAACAAGGGTCTTTTTGCTCTTGAAAATCTCCCAGCAATTGCAAATTTTCCTCTGGCCATCAATTCTGTGTCTAAAGCTGTAAGTGGCATTTTCTTTCGGAGTTTAACCAAAACATCTTGTATTGCAAAGTGGTCCTCCATCACCTGTTATCTGTTATTCCTGTGTTTTTCATAGCTTGCAGTCAATTACAGTATGAAGAATATTGAAATATTTTGAAATAAATCAAATATTTCCAAAACAATTCATAAGTTTCAAAAGTGTCATCATTCCTGAAGCGGCCAATGACACCTTACAATGCCCTGCTCTGCCTTGCCTGGCATGCGTGGATGTACCGCCATCATGTATGCTACCTACACATAAGTCACTTGGTAGCTGCACTGATTGCAAGACTGACTCACAGTATCATAGTATTTTTATTCAAGCAGTTTTTCTTTTCTTTTCCTTATGTGTGTGTGTGTGTGTGTATGTGTATGTGTCCGTGTCTGTGTATGTGAAGGTCTCATGTAGCAAAAACTGGCTTGAAACTTACTATATAGTTGACCTTGAACTCTTGATCCTTCCATCTCTATCATCCAAGTGCTGGAATTATAGGTGTATACTACCATACTTATCTTTGTTCAAATGACTTTTATATTACAATAATGGTGACCTCAAAGTGTAGCCAAAGAAAAGCTGTAAAATGCTTCAAGGGAAAGGTAGAAGGCTCCAGATGTTTTATAGGGAAGAGAGGGAAAGATCATAAAAGGAAAGGTTAGTACATTTAGGGACTTTCCCAGAATCATGAACTAACCTTGCCTTTTGGCTTCCGTAGCTCTGCTTATTGCTAAGTGTTCTTTGTAATTAAAGTGTGTCCACCAGAATATGGGTTTTGTGCATAAAAAGCCAAGAATGGTAAGCCAAGAACACAATTTGGGCAAGTTTCCTGTACAGCCCACTGGCTGGTGAACAAAGACTTCCCATTGGCTTTATGAGTCCACGTGTTCTCTGGAAGAGTTATTTCACATCCCTCTCTCTACTCCTGGAGGCCATTCTGTTCCTTTTAAACTCCAGAAGCCTGATCCATCTTGACTGCCAAGAAAATTGGATGCGGCCCTCATTTTCATGGCCAATGAGCTCCTGTGGAAATGTGGTATCAGCAAGGACAAAAAGCATTGCCTTTTGGCCACAAATGTGACATCAGGATAGCAGAACCAGGTGGCCAGTGGTTTTCCCCCAAGGACAGTAAATAGGCCATGCTACAATACAACCCATCAAATAGTCCATTTCTATTAGAACTCACAGAATTGCTGCTCAACAGGTAGAAATCCATCACCCCCTCACATGTGGCCAACCACCTTCTTAGGGAAGACTGTGACAAAGTGACGAATAGAGAGAAATCAAGACTCCATTTTAGAGCCAGGCATGGTGGCTCACGTCTGTAATCCCAGCACTCAGGGATACAGGGGCAGGCAGATCTGTGAGTTTGAGGCCCGCCTGGTCTACGAAAAGCAAGTTCAGGACAGCTAGGGCTACACAGAGAAACTCTGTCTCAAAAAACAAAAACAGAAATAAAAAAACAAAGACTGTACTTTAGTTTAGTGCTAATTTTGACCTCACACGCAAAGACATGCTTTTTGATTTCTATATTCAATGGTGCCCTGACATCCTGGGAACCCTGCTGTCTAGGGAGACTTCCCTTCCCAATGGTGATTCCTGAAGAAGCAAAAGCTTCTCCTTCCATGTACAAATCGACCAGTGCCAAGGCAACATAGCAGTTACCTCCTTTAACTGCCATACGCTCAACACAATATTTTCTCTGTCCAAAATCACCACAGGTCCAGATACCAAACACCAGAGGCCACTTTCCTGCCCCAGACTCTGAATGAAATTCAAATTTCCCAATCCCACACTTACTCAAAGTTCTAACTGGCCTCTCTCACTCGTACCATGCCTTCTGTCCGCAGAAAACCGAAATAAGGCCAAAAATTCACATGCATGGCATCCTTTTCTTCTCTTGGATTGTGTTGATTAGTAAGACTTCTTTCAATGGCCTTGGCCTCTATGGGTCTGATACCTTGACACACTGATTAAATCAGACCATGAGCACTATGGTTTGCTGTATGCTGCTATGGCAAAACTCCCGAGACTGAGTAATTTCTATGTATAGATCTTTGGCATGATGTTAGCAAATTCTGATGAGGCTCTTTTTCACTGTGTCCTCCCTTACGTGAAAGAAAGCAGGAGGAGTGAACCCATTCTCAAAAGCCCTTTTATAGTGACACAGCTTTAACCAGGTGACCTGAATACCTCTCCTTAGGTACCACCCTTCCATTACTGTTGCCTTGCAGATTAAAGCTTTTGACATACTTTAGACTTTAGAGTAAACAATCAAGCTATAGCACTGAGCAAAACCTTGCTGTGATTTACCACCCCTTAAATAACTTGAATAAAATGTCTTGGAGAGTCATCATTTTAATCTATAATATGTTGTTGGACAAGAATACCAGTTGCTAGGGTAGCAATTTCAAAGCAAGAAATGCTTTGCTGTCAGAGTGGTGCATGCCTTTAATCCTAGCATTCAATAGACAGAGGCAGGAAGATCTCTGAGTTCAGGGGCAGCTCAGTATATACAGTGAGTTCCAGGACAACCAGGGCTACAAAAGGAAGGAAGGAAGGAAGGAAGGAAGGAAGGAAGGAAGGAAGGAAG
>NW_026590905.1:2990741-3124264 GCF_907164565.1 Psammomys obesus | reverse complement strand
AAGGAAGGAAGGAAGGAAGGAAGGAAGGAAGGAAGGAAGGAAGGAAGGAAGGAAGGGAGAAAGAAATGTTATGCTTTTAAAATATTGACTATTAAGCATCCTTGCATTTTAACACACTCCCTTCCTAGAAGCCCACAGCCCACTATCTTATAGACGTGATCCTTCAAGCAATATTCAGAAGGTCACCGACTTAGCTGCTCCCTGACCGAGGCTGTGCAGACATATGGATCTCTTCTGTCTTAAAGAACTCCGTGAAAAATAAACGACTTGTTGAGGACAAAGAATGTTTACATGGCATGTAAAATGATCATTCTTTCGCTGTCATCAAAACAGAGAATGTCTGCAGATGCTCTGCATCTCAATTTGTCAGAACTCCCATCTTCTTTCACTTGTCTTTCTTTCTTTTTTTTCACATTGTGCTGTCGGGGCTTAATTCCCATCTGAGGCTCTTTCCAGGTACTTAGCTTGTAAGATGAAAGAGCTTTACTCTAATCCACTTGTCTTCTCTGGCAGCAGAACTCAAGAGTGTCTTGTTTGTACCACGCTTGTCTTAAGAGACTAAACAGACAAAGAAGATCCCATTTTGTAGATGGGGAGACAGTAGCCTAGGTTACAAGCCTTGGCTGAAATCATACACTGCAGCACAAGGGAATTCAGACTCTGAACTGCTGGACAAGCAGCCAAAATAAGGGCAAAAATGCTCATTATGGCCTGAATATCAGTGTCCTCCCCAATTTTCAATGTTGAAAGCCTGCCTCCCCACAAGGTAGATACTTCGGGAGGTCAGGAGGTCGTGAAGGGTACTCATGAACGACATTATTGTCCTTATAGGAGATAGAGGCTTGTCTGTCCTTTCTAGCAGCTGTAGAGAACCTGGGTTCAGACCCATCCCTCCCCTCCCATCTCTTTTCCTCCCATCCTCTCCCACCCACTTCTGTCTCCTCCCCTCCTCATTTATCCACTCCTTTCCTCCCCTCCCAAATCCTCTCCTCCCATTCCTTATCCTCCCATCTTATCTCTTCTCCCCCCTCCTCCTCCCCCTCCCAGCACGTTGATCTTGCATTTCTCAGTCTCGAGAACCAAGAAGAGTGGATTTCTATTATTTAAGCCACTCAATATAGAGCACTCTGTGACAAACCAAACTAAAGCACGAAGTCTAGCAAGTGGAGGAGAGATGGAGGAGTCTTTTTGGCGTGCGTGTGTGCGTGTGTGTGTGTGTGTGTGTGTGTGTGTGTGTGTGTAACCCCATGCTCTTGCACATGCTAAGCCAACACCACCAGTGACTTGAAGTCCCTGAAGTCCTTTAAGAGGCTTTCAGCCTGGGTGTCTTTCCAAGTAATATACTGTGATAGAGTAAAGTAATCATTCAATAACACTTTCAGGTAGTTCTTTCTGGGTTACTCTGACCCCAAACGCAGAGCATTCCCCAATGTCTCCTCTCTATTTGCCCAATGATGCAAGCACTTTTATTTCCTATTTGGTGGACCAATTTTTGGATGTCACAAGGCATGAAAGATAGCTGATGGTAGAGTAATACAATTAAGGTGAAAAAGTATTTCTTAAAGATGGAATCTGAGCTAATCCAAGTCAGATAAAATTTAATAGGAACACTCCCTCCCTTCCTCTGTGAAAGGAATTTGGATCTTTTGTTACCTGTAGTTTGAACCCTGTGTTTTACCTAACAGTAGACCATGAGCATACTGTCATGACATCAAATATTCTTCAGAAAGATCATTTTCATAAACACAAGAGACTGTGTCATATATGGATTATAAGATACTTAACACTTTCCTTTCTGGGGGCTGATACGTTTTCAGTCCCTTACCCATGTCCTGTGCTGCAATAATCATTCTTTTGTGTAAACAAAAATAAATTTGAGCCAATGTAAAAGCAATAGGCTTTTGGGAGTCAGTGGCAGGCAGATCTCTGTGAGTTCAGGATCAGCCTGGTCTACAAAGTAAGTTCAGGACAGCCAAGGCTACAGAAACAAACCCAACAACAAAAAATGTGACCATAAGAGCTAGAGAGATTGTTCATCAGTTCTTCCAGATGACCTGAGTTTGGTTCCTAGTACACCTGGGCTCACAACCACTTGGGGAGCTCCAGAGGGATATTTGCTACCTCTTCCTTGCCTCCAATTGGCACATGTGCATGCACACACACAAATACAAATATTTTAAATAAAAAGTATAACTGTATAATTACATATTGTATGTTTGTGGGGTTTGGGATTGTTTTTTGTTTGTTTGTTTGTTTTTGTTTTGTTTTTAGGGTTTTGTTTTTTTGGTTTCTTTGTTCTGCAAGTTGTGGGGAAAAAAAAACTGGAATTGTGTTGCTATTGCTTTCAAGTGCAATAGTGCCCAGCTGGGCAGCCAGTGTGGTACTCAGCTGAAGGGATGCTAATCTCCCCACACTGATGTCTGCTCTGCTGCCACCTTCCACAGGGTATGTGGGAAATTTTCAAAAGCTAAAAGCATGGGTTTTATCAGATGGTAGATGGCTGGGAAATGTGAGATTTAGCCCCAAAGAAGAGATTTAGACCCGAGGTCATGATTTTAGGTTCTAACCACAAGAAGCGTTTCTGGGTGACTCGAAACTCTGGATGGCTGACGGCTGAGCAAGTAAAGACAGGACCTGGCTCGTTCCCGAAAGCTTTGTGAGGCAGATCACAGAGGATGTGACCCACAGCAGGTAAGAAGCCCCACAGCTAGCGATGGCACAGTAGGCACAGGTTATCTGCTTCTGCATGTGAAGTACGAGGCTGGGGGCGCTGGAGTGCCCAACCACACCCCTCTACCCTGCCGCCCCACGCTGCTCTCTTGGAAGTTGGCCTCATCTGGACCTTGGCCTCTCCCCACTTTCAAGTGTTAATCATGGGGGAACACAGATACTCCCGTGCCTTAAAAAATAAAAAATAAAAAATAAAAAATAAACCTCATTTCTCTAAAGATGACCTCTCTCTCCCTCCCTCTCCTATTCTCCCCTCACCTCATACACACACACACACACACACACACACACACACACACACACACCAATAATAACACATATAGTTATCCTTTTAATTTTAAATTTTTATTTACTCTTTAAGTTTTCATATATATATTGAAAGTTGAGCATACCATCCTCTTTTCATTCCTCCCTTTTCCTTTTAGCCTCTTTTGTCCCTCTAGACAGTTTTGTTTCTACTTTCAGGTCATACACATATGATACTATATACCTATGTAAAACCTAGAAACCAGAAATGACAGAAAATACACACTATTGGCCTTTCTGGCTTTTCGGTTGTGTTCAGTTATTGGGTTGGGGTGGGGGAGTCTTTTCAAGATGTGGTATGTCAAAATCACAACTGTCTTCATGTCCTTGTTGGTCAGGATTCTTGGTTGAATGTGTCAGAAACCCAAACTAGCTAGCTTGGGCAAGAGAGTCTCAGTATGACTCTGAGGCTGCCCTAGAACTATGTAGCCTAGGTTAGCCTTGAACCCTGCCTCTAGAGAGCTGGGATCATAGGCTTGCAGCGCAGCCCTCATTCTAGAAAGAGCGTTGTGTTGCTTCATAATAACCAGACCATGGCAAGGTTAACCCAGCCTAAGGATACCCAGAACCAGTAAGAACCAGAAGACCACAATGGGTCCTTTCCACCTCCCAGACCAGTCTCTCTGCTGGTTTCAGCCTCCATTTAATAAAGATTGTCCTTGTCTCTGTCACTCTCGTTTGTTTTTCACATGAAGGCATGATGCTCATGAACCAAGCACTGAATCCCCATGACAGTTTCTTTTTTCACCGATGACAACTTCTGCTGTGTTGACCACACATTTAGGGGCGTCTCAAAATCCAAGTACCCGTGTGGCCGCTTTCTGCCTGTAGTCACCTCGCCTGCTGAAGAGACAATTCAGCTGTCAAAGGCTAAGGTCCATGAGGACACAGTGGGAACAATCCTAAGTGCGTCCCCTGTGGCATCATCCTCAGATTAGAACAGAGAAGACTTCTCCGACCCATCTGGCAAGAGAACCAGTGTTCTCCAAAGCCACCCCGGAGGCTGCTCTGTAAACATGCTCAACTGTTATCATTGAATCTTTTATGTTTGTGCATTTTGCACACTAGCGTTTTGTCTGCTGCACAGCCCAGGTCTGATCCTAAACCAGAATGACGACGAACCCTAGCCTCTCTGCAGGGTTAATATCTTATTCCCACCATGAATCGCCAGCGGAGTAAAGGGGGCAGAAGCTGTGTGTCACAGCGATTTAGATCTGAAAGGGACTGTGAGGCTCACCCCTCATCTCCCAGATGTGGGACCAGGTCTCGGGACACAGGTGTGAGCAGGCAGCTTGATCGGAGAGCTAGTGCTGGGTTCCCAGTTGATCTAAGTATTTGTGAAACCAGCTCTGAAAATGTGGATGTCTGAGGCCCTGGGTAAGCTTCCACAGAGCACCTTCCAGAGCAATGACCATTCAATCGTCTAGATGCTGTGAAAAAGGTGGCTTCCTGTCATTGTAGGCAGTGTGAAGATGCGAACGCCGTCCATGCTTTTTATATCTGTGACCATGCCTGCCTGCTGTTTTCCTAGCTTAGCGTTTCTCTCTTATGTTGGATGCTGGGACATGAGATGTGTGGTAGGTCTGACACCACAGCTTCTCCAGACCATCCGGGCCATTATCTATGGTTCCACTGAGGCACTGTTCTTGGAATAGCCAAGCTAAGTACTGCACAGCTAGCAAATGTCAGACCTCATGCCAAGGGCTTCACACTCCTCAAACAGCCTCCGGGATCTCCCCCAACAGCACTAAAGGATTAGGAAGCAGCAGTTCCGAGAATTAGGTCAACCTCTGCGCGGCTGGTAGGTCGTAAATCAGGGTCTCTAACTAGGGTGGTCTGACATAGGCCACTGGCTGGTTTTTCTAGCACAAACTGTTATGAAGTGTAGACACCATGGCTACAGAGCAACAAAGGTGCAACGCAGGTAAGATTACAGCAAGACGAATAAAGATACGGGGAGGGGAGGGAGGGTCTATGCCCGGCTCTGATGGTGAAACATCACTCAGTTCTGCATTGTCCTTCATCGTAATTTGCCAAGCAAATTACCTGATTTTGCCTCCATTTTATAAGAACAACATACATGTTACAAGAACAATAAACATATTAGCTTTCCTAGGGTTAACTCCTCAGGCCTTAGGAGAAGCTTCATCAGAAATGTGGGAGGTTGAGGGGAGAGGGAATACAGTTTCTTACAGGGCGGGTGACTCATAGATAACAGCCCAAGGTCACTGGCTCAGAAAGTGCCAAAAAAAAAAAAAAAAAAAAAAAATTTTTTTTTTTTTTTTCTGGATTCAAACACATCTCACCTGAGGAAAAAAAAAAACACACAAGTGGACTTGTTATTCACTATGTGAGGTGGTTTAAGAAAACTCAGCTGGCCAAACTGACAACTGTGAGGCTGGGTTATTATTCGGGCAGGGCTCACGTCCCCCAGCGGTTGCTAGAAATGGAATAAATACACAACTGAGCCAAAACAAACAAGGCTCTGTGGCTTGATGGCAGGAAAATGACTAGATGGCTTCTGGAGGGGCCGTTCATCTTTCCTAAAATTTGGAGATCAAAGTGGAGTTTTGCTGACCTCAAGTTAAATGCTGCCACCTAGTGGCTGCTGCCCCACAGTTCTCACAGTTTCTCATGTTGTGGTGACCTCAACCATAAAATCATCTCGGTGCTACTTCAAAACCACAATTTTGATACTGTTATGAAGTGTGATGTAAATATCTTATATGCAAGACAGTTTGATAGTCGATCCCCAAAGGGATCCAGACCCACAGGTTGAGAACCGCTGGTCTAGACACTGACCTGTCAGAAAACCTCCCAGGATGCCTTCTTTAACATTTTTCCTGGGCAAAACACATCCGAACACTTAAACCAATCAGAAAATGTAAGCAATGTCAAATTGTGTACCTAATTAAAATGTCCTTTTAATTTGCTCAACGGTTAAGAGTGCCTACTACTTTCCAGAGGACCTGCCACATTGGGTAGTCACAACCACCTGTAATTTCACCTCCAGGTGGTCAGATGATCTCTTCTAGCCTCCTGGAACCCTTGGATACACATGGTATATACCACACCTCATGCACGCATGCATACATGCACATACACACAAACAAACACACAAAATTAATTGACAAAAGTTTCTTTCTTGAAAAAAACAAAGGGTTCTTTTGAGAGGAGTAGGCAAGATGTCATAGTTGGCTTATACCGCTCATGCTGGTTAGGTTTGTTTGCTTTTTTTTTTTTTTTTATCAACTTGACACAAGCAAGAGGCAATGTCAATTGGAGAGAGAATTGCTTCCATCAGTTTGGTCTGTAGGCAAGTCAGTGGGACATTTCCTTGATTAATGGTGTGGGAGGAGCCAGCCTGTTGTGGGTGCTGCCACTCATGGACAGGTGGTCCTGGCAGATATAAGGTAACCTTGGAACAAGCCAGTAAGCAGCAGGCCTCCAAGGCCACTGCTTCAATTCCTACCTCCAGGTTTCTGTCCGCTGCCTGGAGTTCCTGGCCTGACTTCCCTCAGTGACGGAGCCTGACCCGAGAGGCGGAAGGTGAAATAAACCCTTTCCTCCCCAAGTTTCTTTTGAGCAGTGTTTTTTCACAGTAAAAAGAAGCAACCTGGGACATTACCCATGGACCACCCATGCAGAGGACCAACTTAGCAAAGGCTGGGACCTTTCATGAAAGCAGACTTGAGTCTGAGCTGACATTTGGACGTGGCCTGGTACTCACAGCTAAGCTCTTCAACACACCCAAACCGGAAAGCAGCTCAGTCAGACAAGGTTACTGAGCCCATGCAGAACCCAGACAAGGCAAGGCCACCACTTAATTTTGTCTAAGCAGACACAAATAAGGTCACAGTACCACCCACTGAATGCAAATATTAAATATCTGCCCTTAACCACGGCAGCTCATCTGGAGCCAGTCTTCTGCAATGACATTTAGACATACCAAATCCCACTCTCCCATAGTCTCCAAGCTGACACTATTCTCAGCTCCCCGGACCACCCACAAACCACAGGAGCCAAGCACAAGACTCATCCCCAAAGCTTCCTCATTCTCTTCCCTGACATACCCACGGGCTCCTGGTGTGTGTCCCCTTTGCTGTGGAAACATCAAGGCTGACTCGGGTAGCTTACAGAGTTGCTCCTGGTGGGCTTTGGCTGAAAGACACTGGACAAACAAATGTGAAGGGTTAGGGGAGAAAGCCTGCCTCGACTCCAAGTGCAGTATGACACCCATCGAAGCCCTGGCTAGAAGAGGGCTGTATTAGGTGCAGCACCCTTCCTGAAGAGGAGTTCTTTGATGATCATTTCCCGCTTACACTTCCTACACCCATCTCATTTTCCTAGTCACTAGTTAGCACTGTTGATACCACTGCTATGCCACTCAGAGGGGCTCAGTCCCCTCCCCAAGGCCAGGCAGCTGCTAAGTGCTATGACCAGAGTCACCTACGCAGGAATCCAAAGCCAAGGTTTTGATAAACAGTTTGTAAGGCAGAAGAAAGGAACGTGTTTCCTGAGCAGAAAGGCATGACTGACAGCATAAGACTGACCTTAGACTCATCAACATCTTGATGGTGAGCTACCCGGAAATCTACAGGTCCCCCTTGGCTCTCCCCAGATGCTTCTCAGTGCTCGTCCAAGTTCCCTGGAAAATGAGTCCCCAGGACAGGTGCAGGGCTTTGGGGGCAGGACATTTTGATGATTTTTATTTGAACACGTTCTGGCTACCTTTAGCTTCAGCAGACGAAGTGGGCATGGCCGGGGGGGGGGGGGGTCATCCTTCACCTTCCCATCTCCACATTCAAATGTCACTCCTCAGGGAAACCTTCTCTCATTCCCCTGGGGCTGTGATCTACGGGGCTCCAGAACAGAATGTGAGGGTCAGAGTCATGTGCATGACTTCGATGGTCATGGAAAATTTAGTAAAATGTTTCCAAACATGCCTTGACCAAAAATCTGTTCAGAATTAGATGCGTGATGAACCTGAGACGCTTTGGGCAGTCCTCACCAGTGCTGCAACATACAACATCACTGCAGTGTTCTGCAGTGCACAATGTCACAATGCAAAGTTGATGCACCATGAAACACTAATGAACACTCACCGCCCCCCACACTGGCAACATCTTAGTGTCCTCTCTGTCTCTGTCTCTCTCTCGGTGACTTTATGTGTTTGCGTATTTTGTCTGTGTGTGTGGACCATGTGTGTGCTGGTACCCTCAGAGGCCAGAGGCTGGAGTTAGAGAAGGTTGTGAGCCACCAGTGAGTACTGGAAACCAAACCCGGGTCCTCTGGAAGAACACTCAGTCTTCTTAACCACTGTGCCATCTCTCCAGCCCTCATTACGGAATCCCTTCTCCTCTCCCATTGTGTTGCCCACATCTTCCTGTATTTACAGAAACACGATTGTTTAATTTGCAGAGAACAAAAACTCTTACTATTTCACTACTCTTGCGCAGCATGTAGGCCTCAGAGTGATATGTCTTTGGTTCAGATTGGGTTAGAACACTTAATTTTAAATATTGTTGTTTGAGTTACTGACTTGAGTTAATAAACACGAAGTAATTAAATGCATTTTGGCTTTGGATTCAGACACAGTTTCCAGCGATTTCTGAAACGGCCCTTAATGGACTTTTGCCGTTCTGTGCTGCCCAACTACGCCCATCTATGCAAAGTGGAATTCTCAGCCCGGATGCTTACAAAATCAAAATGATACATTGAACAGGGCTGAAGAGGCTCCACATCCTACACTGTTGAGGATTCAGCCCAGATTTGGCTCTCTGTGAAAAAAATAAACATATCCATTGTGTCACTATGCAAATTTGTCTTATCTTTAAGAAGTGGTAAAATTATACATATACCACAGACTCATCTTAAAATAAATTTCTTTGTGATTAGCAGTATTATCACTATTTATATATCTATTTTACAAATTTAGATACCCAAGTTTTCTTGGGTAAGGAAGAGTGGTGAGCAGATAAAGTTTCAACAGACCTCCCTGGGGCTGGGGAGCTGGCTTGGCATTAGGAGCATGTGCAGAGGACTGGCGTTCAGTTCCCAACACCTCCAGCTCCAAGGGATCTGATGCTGCAGCCATCTTCTGGTCTCACTGCACGACCTGCTCAGCTATGTGGTCATGTACACACACACACACACACACACACACACACACACACACACACACTTGTTTTTTAAAGATCTCTCTGGGATGGTATGTCCCAGGTTCTGTAGGCAGCCATGGCATGTGACTATCCTCTTTGGCAAGGGTGTTGCTCTCACTGCACGCCCTTCTTGCTAACAGGAGCATGGAGACCAGGTTCAACTGCTTCCCTGCCTGGCACCCCACAGGTAGGAGCCCAGAATCGTGAACCTGAAGGGCACCGCTGAGTGGCAGGACCTAGATGAGAGCCAGATCAATCCCTCCTTCTTCCTGCTCCAATGCTTGCCAGAAATTCTGTCTCATTCCAAATCAAAATGCTTTAGTGAGTTCTTAAAGAACTCAAGTTAGTAACTTAAACAATATTTAAAATCAAGGTTTCCTTCTCTGCTCATTTCACTATGCCTCCAGCTGGGTTTTTTTTTTTTTTTTTTTTTTTTTGGTAGTTTTTCAAGACAGGGCTTCTTTGTGTAGACTTTACTGTCCTGGACTCAATTTGTAGACCACAGAGATCCACCTGCCTCTGCCTCCCTGGGTGCTGGGATTACAGGCATGCGCCACCAACATCCGGCTTCCAGCTGTATTTTCTTCACCCACACTGGAAAATCCTCCCGTCAAACAGCGCCTAGCAAAAGCCAGCTGTAGGCTCAGGTCCTTTGCCTGTTTCTGCTTGTTTTTTTTTTTGTTTGTTTGTTTGTTTGTTTTTTCATCAAAGTCACCTTTGCCCTCTGGCGAGCTATCCAAAGTCACACTGAATCAAACAACAAAACCAGAACTATAATTCAGATCAGCTGGCCCCCAAATTGGTACCTGATCTAAGTGGAGGAAACAGCTTTACTGCTGACTCTGAGAATCATAATCAAGTTTAGGGTAATTGTGCTTGCAGCTTCCCTGGTATTTAGGAGACAATACAGCATAATAAGACCCACAGGAAAAGGTATTTTTAAAACTACAAGGCATGCTTCTGGATTTATCATCAACACTGAAAAGCGATTTGAGTTCCATTCTGGATCGGGACCCTCTTGAGCTGCACCACCACGGTGGAGTCAGCACAAGCCAGACGACAAGCAGCCTGCTGTCTGATGGTTCATAGAGGACACAGCAAAGCTCAGAAGCTGCGGGAAACACTAATGTCTTTGGCATAAAACCCATGTTCTGCTCTCATGAGAAGCCACTTGAAAATGAGCGAGACTGATGCTAGATTCCAAGTTACACGGCCGCATAGTGAGAGTTTTTACTGAAAGCCAAGTCTTTATAGCCTGCAGCGCTGAAGAGCAAGAGCCAGGCAATTAAAGTGGAGGAAAAAAAAAAAAAAGATTGTGCAACCTTACAGCAGGAGACTTAGATCAGTCCCCGGGAGAAGCCGCTGTCTGGTGTTAGGAACCCCTAGGCACTTCCTACCTGGGATGGAGCGAGCACAGGTCAGTAAGGAAAGGGAAGGGTTGCGAGGGAGACTGCCTAGATTCTCTGGAGCTCTCTGTCCTTCCATCCGGTGGGGTGAGGAGGGAAACTACCCCTCGGAAAAAGTAAAGATGAAAGATGGCCCACGAGAGCCTTGATACCTCTATTACTCACACTAAACCTGAAGCTCTCGGTTCATCGTGTATTTCTTACTTCTTTGGTATGTCCAGGTCCTCACCTGTTGCCTCAGGCGACATCATAAAATTGTCTGCAGGGGAGTGGAAGTGGACTATGTATCACCAAGATTCTGAGGATGTATAGTGTGAGAGAATTTTTTTTAAAGGGGGGGGGCTGGATATTTGGGTCTGTGGTAAGAGCTCTTGCTGCTTTTCCAGGGGACCCGGGTTCAGTTGCCAGAATCCACACCAGGTGGATTATCACCTATCACCCATGTAACTGCAGCACCAGGGAATTCTAATATCCTCTTCTGGCCTCTGAGGGCACCTGAATACATACAGCATATATTCAACACAGACACATAAATGAAAAATAAATATACACACACACGTATATGCAACACCAGTTTGCTGAAGTGCCCATCAAAATAGCTTTTGTCAGACATAATGGCTGAAGCGGGAGGATTTTCTTGAGCAACACAGTGAGACTTTGGGAGTGTTTGTTTTACTATCTTTGCTATCTTTCATGACCTTTTGTGCTTCTTCTTTATCTGAAAGTGTGATTTCACTGAGAAATGATTTCTGTCTTAAGCAAAAGTGTGTGTGTGTGTGTGTGTGTGTGTGTGTGTGTGTGTACATATGTGCACGGGAAAGCATGTATGTGTGTGCACGTGCATGAATATAAAGGCCTGCCAGAGGCACACTTCAAGGCGCCTTCCTCCACTACTCTCCACCTTAGTTTTTAAAGGCACGGTCTCTTGTTGGACCTGAGCTCACTGACTCAGCAAAAGTAGCTGACCAGTATCAAGTCCAGAGGAAACTCCATTTCCCCAAATTCTGGCAGTTAAGACAAAAGCCAGCATTCCTCAGGAAACTTGCAGAGCTGGTTCCCCTTTATTAAAAGGAGCCAAGTCCCTATCACTCCCAAAAGGGACAAATGCTATCTGTGGTGCCTATTAGCATACAAAATCACATGCCAGCCTCAAGTACCACAAGTGCCTGTTACCCTGCTACTTATTTCAGAGTCCATGCTGACATCCTGGCCCTTCTCACCTCCTTCGCTACCTAAAACTCCCCAGCTCCGGAGCTTCTTTCCCCATAGCTACTCATTCTCCCTATAACCCTACTATTCTGGCTATGCTTTTGTTGTTGTTGTTTGGTTTTTTTGAGACAGAGTTTCTCTGTGTAGCCTTGACTGTTCTGAGCTTGCTTCGTAGACCAGGCTAGCCTCAAACTAACAGATCCACCTGCCTCTGCCTCCCTGAGTGCTGGGATTAGGATTAGAGGTGTGCACCACCTGGCCTGGTTTATGCTCCCTCTTTTGCCTACACTCAGTCTTCATCTCTCACTGTTCTCCAGGCTCCCTCTCCATCTCTCTGCTCTGCTCTCGTGGCTAGGTCCATTCTGCAGGCCAAGTTCAGTCTACTACTTTCTTTATTTTCTTTGGACTATTCCAGAGGCCTCTAGCTATTCTCTCTCTCTCTCAGACCTACAATAAAAACCTTCCCATTAACCATATCATGGGATGGCCATATCTTCGGTTTATAGAACCAGCAACCCCCAGCATCCTTCTGTCTCCACTTGCTCAGCACTGGGGACACAGGCATGCACCCCCATGCCTGGCTTTTCACAAGGAGTCTGAACTCAGCTCTTCCTGTTTGTGTGGCAAGCACTTTACCAACGGAATCATCTCTCCAGGTCCCCCAATAGTTTTTATTTTGTTTTTATTTTGATTGTGTGTATGCATGTATCCACATGTGTGTATGGGGGGGGTATGTACATAGATGTATAGATGCCCATGGACAACAGTTGCCCCTGGAGCTGGATGAGGTCATGTCCTCTGCTCTGTTAGGAATTATGAACACATCAAGACCTGGTGGCTGTGCTGTCCTTCCCTTACACGTTCCCGGCCCAGAGGATGAGTTCTGGGGATGTGCCATTCACTCCCACTCACCAGCCCTCCCAGCTGTCTACAGTCAGCCTTGCCAAACAAAACAGAACAAAGCTTACAGAGCCCACCAAAGTAGGTGCTGAGACCCAAACTCAGATCCTCTGGAAGAGTAGAAGGCATTCTTAACCGCTGAGCCATCTTCCAAGGCTCCCAAAAGTATTTTTAATATTAAAATTAAATTAAAAATAGAAAACAGACTGGGCATGGTGGCATAGCCTGTATCTGATGACCTGTGAGTCAGCTAACCAGCCTGGGCTGTATACAATATCGGAGACCAGCAGAGACTATGTAACAAGACATTATGTCAAAAATAAATAAACAAACAAACTAAAGATGAGTAAGCAAGATCCCCTTCTGACAAGGAGAGGAGGAAACCTGGGGAGAAACACACTGCCAGGGACAGCATAAGATCATGTTTTAGACGAATCTTAGATGATCCCGCCAAACATTCAAGGTGACTCCACACCCTGGCTGAGGCTGGAGAAGCACCAATGAAGATGACACACTTAAAATCAACCAAAGGGCAACTGAGTTTTTATCACAGTGATGCCTACGATCAGTTGAGCACTGAGATAGGAAGAGATACAGCCTCAGGGGGCAGGAAGTCGGACCATAGCCACAGGCGAGGTCTATCATGCGGCCCTTGTTCTGTCTGGCCAGGCTGACTGTAGACAGAGGAGGAGTCATAGAACAGATCCTCTAAGGGAAGCACAGCCCAGCCGTCAGGCCGTGACCTTTTCAGAATTCCCAGCAGAGCGGAGGACAGGACTCCACCTCCAGGTTATTTCATCAGCCATTACTCAAGATGAGCAAAACTGAGACTGAGGGGCACCCTTCGAGGGGGTCCACGAGAGGTATGGCTAGCAGACTCCCTGAGGAGTATGTGACGTTTGACAGGGAGATTCCAGTTAAAACCGAGAACCAGAAATCAGAAGCTTATATAAAAACACAGAGGCAGCCAAGACCTGATACAGAAAACTTTAATCAACAACTGTGAAAACAATACACTCAGACATTAAATAGCAGAATTCTCCACCACCACCACCACCACCACCACCACCACCAGTCTAGAAATGAAATGATCCACTAATCTCAAATGTTTCTGGTGGCAGATAAAAGGTTTTTAAAAATGTTTTTCACAAACACATTTCTTTTTACCCCGAGGCTAGACTCCCCACAGAGAAAAGACAAGTTTGCACTCAATGGAATTTACTCAGCCAGTCTGTGGCACAGCTCATCACTTCGTAATGGCTTCCCTTGCTCTCCCTCCCCCTGGATTTGATGAGCAGAGGGAGTGATGCTCTTCTATCCACGTAACAGACAAAACAAGTAAAACTTTAACATGAGTTCATTCTACATTATTATATTTTAAAACACGTATCAAAATCACTTCTTTCTTATAAAGCGGGGCTGGGAGTGCACTCCATCAACAGCAGAGCAATGCTTCTGTACGGTGGCCGCTCTGGTGCACCCCTGCCGGCCTCATGCAAACCAATGAGGGGGACTGATCACACAGGCTGCCTGCGTTCCCAAGTCGCCCTGACACGGATACACAAGTCTAAAAAGAAACAATCCCAACTACAACAATCATTCCATTCAAGTATTAAGAGAAGTGTGCATGGAACTGGGGGAGACAGCCACATACAAAGAGGGGCTTCAACACTTGGCATGTCAGTTTGGTCTACAGAGCGAGTTCCAGGGCTGCCGGGGCTACGCAGAGAAACCCTCTCTCATAAAAACAAAAACCAAACCAAACCAAACCAAACCAAAACAGAAGCGAAGAAAGGAACTAGAAGAGAGTGGCCCTGACTTCTCATGCCTCTAACAGATTCTTGTGAGCTGGGAGGCCGTCTAGACACTCGCCGTCAGGCTGCAGTCCCTCTGTTGGTTTTGACGTGTGTCCTTTCTATCCTTTCTTAAACCAATGGTGGGCCTACACACGGAGCCAGGAAATTATTATTACCACAGTGCCCCAAAGTACTGCGCATACGGTTTCCTGTGTGCTGTTCACGTACTTCCCGGCTGCACAACTATACATATTCTGGCCATGAAGAAAATCTGGTGCTATAAGTAGCTGAAAGAATTACTATCCCTAATCCTGTTCCGTACATGTATTAATTCTTGACTTCCTGATTCAAATGACTGAAGAGGACAATACAGACATGGGCACTAGAAGCTAAATTGTGCTCACTTACTCGTAGCCAGAGCTGGGTGGGGAAAACAGAAACAGAGTTCAGTATAAAGAGTTAGGAAAGTTCTGGAGGAATGGCCTGAGGAGTGATCTTTCCCATAAGGAACTGTGAAAAGAGCAGCACTGGGGAGACAGTCATATAGGCGGCTCCTTGTCTGATACCGGAACACCAAGACTGTCCTGTCTTAGTGTTGTCTTGCCTCTGCCAGAACACCTACAGGCAGGAAGCTGGCACAGATCACGCCATCTTCAGGACAGAGCAGCAGGCAAGCAGACCAGTGTGCAAGGCCACAAGCCCAATCTAAGCTGTACACAGCTGCTCAGGAGTTGGGGATTGTCAGTAACTACTCTGAAGGAAAAGTCAGACTCCATCCCAGGATCCCGTGTTCTCCACAGTCATTCAAACAGAAAGACACCAATGACTAAGAGATATGGGTTGTTAGCAATCACCTGAAACAGCTGTGTGTGTTTGTGGGGGACGGGGCAGATAAAGCTTCTTAGAAGTGATCACTGCAGGGCCTGCAAAACAAAGAGAAAATAAACATCTTGGGGCAGGGACCGCAGAGTGCTGGAGGCTGAACTGTGAGCTAGTGACGTCAGCAGCAATGGTCAGCTCAGCTGTGTGTGTGTGGGGGGGGGAAGGGGGACGCGCGGGTGAGAATGGCGAGCTGCTCCGGGGCTGCAGCCGGCCTTCCTATAGCAGGGGGAGGCAGGCTCTGTCTTGGTCTCTCTTCTGCTAGCTTGTTTGCTAGTCTGGCAGACAGTGTCCTTGTTTCTTACTTCTCTGAGCACCAGGGACTGTTTATCAGGATTTTAAATGACCCCTTCAGAAGACCAACAGGGACAAGCTCATTGCTAGGCAGTGATGTCAAAATTCAACTTATAAAGCGCCAGGTCTCCTAATAGGAAACAAAAACTAAAATCATTTGACCCAGTCACACACTAGAACTTTGAAGACCGCCTGGCCTCGGAAACGAGACTCAGCCTATTTGGTTCTGAGCAGTGTCTCTCACTCTCATGTGCTAGAATGGCAACAGCATCGGCCTTTAACAAAACCGTTAACATACAGAAACAGAACAACATATAATTTAACCAACCTGACAGCCAGTACTTCTTTATACACTGAGGTCGCATTCTATTCTGTATCTGTTTCAAAAGTATCCAATATTTATATTAGCGGCTAGAGGACGGGGCCAAATCCTCCTGCAATGAGAGAGCAAAGCTTTGACCACTGAGCCTGGAAAGGGGGGTCAGTGAAAGTCTATCAAGTACTCAGGGTAGATCTGGTTGGCATCAAAAACCACAAAGATCTTTGGGTTCCAGGTGTCGTCCACACAGCTGTCATACAAATTCACATAGCTCCCATCTTTGGAAGGAGGCCGCATGTATTTGGAGTCTCCGTTTATGTAATCCCCAATTAGCACTCGGGCAAGAAACATGGATTTATAGGTTCTGAACAGATGTCGCTGTTGCAAGCTGACGCCGTGAATCTGGAACGTGTTCCCATGCTTGATGTCATCTTTGCAGAAACGACTGGAGTATGCGGCATCTCTAGCAAAATAGGTTCCTTCAACAGAAAGGGCCAAGGTTACTTTGGAGAAAACACAAAACTCAGGCAACAAGGTTCTGACAGACACAAGTCACACCACAGGGATGGATGTGGGGTTTCCTCCTCTGCTGACCTGAGGAAGAGGACGTAATCCCCAACCCCACCTCAATCCTGTGGCTGCAGGATTGGGTGTACCAGGCCTCACCAGTGGCCTCCTGTGCCCTTGACAAAAGCAGGTGCCACACCTGCATTTCCAAAAGAGAGCTCACAAGAAAATCCAGTAGATAAAACACAAAACTATTTCGTGGTGAGAAGTGTGGTAGGTCAGAATTTCACCTGGAGGCCTCCTCCCCAGCTGTAGACCTCACCCATCCTCTGCCGCCCTCACCCAGCATCCAGTCCAGCTCTGTAGAGTACTGCTCTACCCAAGGAGCTCAAAACCCAAGAAACTGCTGGCTCCACCACTGGGGCAATCCAGAAGTCAGTCTAGAACCAGTAGTTACACTCAGGAGTTAAATTCTGAAACAATACGGAGTTACTACTGTAGCTTGGGCCTTCGGTCTCCCTGGAACCTGTGTTAATGGCTTAGTCTTCTTGGAGCTTGGTGCTAAGGGACGAGTGAGGACTTTAAGAGCTGGAGCCCAAAGAGATGGGAGTTGTGGACCACAGACTGTTTTCTTCCTCATACTTTTCTCATGGTCCAGCTGTCAGGAGGGGTGGCTAATTCACCTCATACCACATACTCCTTGCCATGATGGTCTGCCTCAAAACAGGCTCCAAGGTGCCAATGGAGCACAGACTGAAATGTCTGAAACTGTGGGTCAAAGTAAAACTTTCCTCTTTCTGTGCTGCCTTGGGTGTTTTGTTATAGTATGAGGACGCTAACAAGCACATCTCTTCCTGCCTGAGCATCCCAAAACATTGTCGCTTAGTGTCATGAACACTCAAGAAAGCAGCCAACTCTCTGGAGATGATTGACACTGTCAACCAAATACTAATTCTACAAAACTGGGACATGAATTGCAGGGTCTCCTAACCACCTAGAAACACTGTCAGACCTTTCTGACCTCTTCTAGCTAAAGTGAGCAGCCTTCTCAGTACTTATTTTTAAATTAATTCATGGCTTCAAAATCCTAATCATAAGTGGGAGTCAGCTCTCTTGCTGGAAGGCAGGCACAAAGGACAGACTGGGAGAGCAAATGCTCGCCCCTCATACTCCTCACCTTTCTCCCTATCTGCTAGAGTCACACCACAAAGTGGAGAACTAGGACTTGCAGGACACTAGACATAAGATAGAGTCTTGCCCATTTTTCCCTTCAGTGCACTTTGACATTCTTGCTTATCATTACCTATCATTTTCTAACAAGCAAAACCATACGAAACACCAAAACTACTAGTTGCTACAGTAGAGTGTAATTAATGAGCTTCTGTCACTTGACGAATTTGCTGTAGAGCAGCTCAGTGTGTCGGCTCATCCATGGGAACGGCTGCCTCAACACTCCAAGGCTTCTCTAACACACAGCAGCCATCAGGATGACTAGAAACAGGGAGCCATTGGATACAGCAGACACGCAAGCCTTGCTTCCACTGTGGGTGTGGAGCAAGTGTGTCTCTATGGTTCAGAACCTTGGCGGTTTGCTTGGAACCCATAGTCTGGTAAGTTTTAGCTTCATTACTGCCAACTCTGAATCATAAAGCAATAATTTTCTCTAAAGAGAGGGAACTCTCTTCTATGACTGAGCCTGGACCTGAAACTCGGATATTACCTTTTCCAAAGACAGCACCGTGCACACCATTGATTCTCCAGTCAAAGTTGTGAATGCAAATTGCTTCCACAAATTCACTGCTGGTACCATGAAATAGCATTTGTTCATTGATCTGAGGGACACCTCTCTTTTTCTTGAGCTGAGCCTTTTTCCTAAAATCACAAAACATCCATATACAAGAGCACAGAATAATATACCAGTGAGTGTTAGTTATTAATTTAAAATGTTAAAGGCAAAAAGTTCAATAGAAAGGGGGAGACAAAAATGTAAACCATACAATATAAATGAGTAGACAGAGCAATTCTAGCTAAGAAATTATTTCAAATGCTCTTGGGTACTTAAAAATCATTCCATTAAGTATGACAGCTATCAGCTAGGCATGGTACTTAATGTCTGTAATCCCAAGGTGCAAGAGGCAGAGACAGGAGGATTGGGAGTTCAAGGCTATCCTGGGCTTAAAATATATATATATATATATATATATATATATATATATATATATATATATTGTGACTGAAGGCTAAAAATTATATCCAAAGGGGCTGGGCATGAAGCTCAGTGGTACAGTGCTTATCTGGCATGTGGGGAAGCCTGGGTTCCATCCTCAGCATTGTGGAGCAAAGAGGAAAAGAGGAAAGAGGGGAAGGAGAGAGGGAAGGAGGGAATTGATGATGTAAAGCAGCTAAGCATTACGGAGGTCTACAAATGAGGCTATAAAGAAGTAACACAAAGTTCCTAGGTCTTTAGACAAAGAATTCTTTCTTTGATCTAGGGTCACATTTTATTCTTTTTATCCCCAAATTCTGGCTAGGCTGACTCCATTTTGAGCTTTACGGAACATTGAACAACAGTTAGCACCTTTCGTGGCAATCAGAACTTCAGTGCATGGAGGCGGAGGGCAAAAACCAAAAGCCTAACAATCTTTCATTGAAACAGATACTTAGCTATTTACATATAGAGTTAAAAGTAGGACCCTGGTACGGTACAAGTTGTTTTTAATTCCAGCATTAGGGACAGAAGCATGAAGATCTTTGTGGGTTTTGAGGCTAGCCTGGTCTACATAGTTAAAGTATATCTGTGCGCACTGTAAATATGAAAGATAATAAGCCTAAACAGAATGTACAAAAAATCATTGTAGTTCTCAAAGTAATACTGTGTATTAGATACATGCTCATGCCCCAGAAGTAAAAACATAGAGCTATAGACAAGAAAGCATCTCCTTTTGAGAGGAAACAAGAATGGGATGGGATGGAATAAACTTTGCTTCTATCAGAGAGATGTGAGATGAGGACAATGAGTCAAACACTGGAATATCAAATCTGATAATGGACATGTGAGGGATGGCAAGCTGTTTGCATTTGGGGTTATGAAATGCTTCACCATAAAGAATTTTAAACTAGAACAACAACAGTGCACTCTCATACTTCTCTGCTGGCTCACCTGAGCTGTGCCTGAGCCTTTCCTTAAAAACGTGATACATGTAATAGAAAGGCACATTCAGAATATACCAGTAAGTGGCATTTATAATTTTAAGGAGCAGAGTTCACCAGGAAGGCGGGAGCACAGAGAGTTCTATAATTTAACCATGAATGAACAGGACAGCAACTTTTTGGAAAAGCCAGGAGTTGCTTCAATCCATCCCAGTGTGAGGACTTGTGGCCACATCGCCCTGTGACCAGCTGTACTTCCTACAACCTACGTTCATCCCAACGCTGAACTAGAATCCACCTCTTCACGTCTACTGGCTGGCCTGTGACATTATCTAAACACAGAACAGCTCTTCTCTTTTATAAAATAACGACACAAATAAGCTCCAAAAAACTATGAACAATCCCCTCAGCTTTATTCTCTGGGAGATACATTACTCCCCAGCTATCCCTCACACTGTAGCAAAGCTTCCAGGCCCTTCTACACAGCAAAACGCCTTTAGTTAACCAGGATTTGCTGAGTACTCTTAGTTTATAAACATTGCTAGGGACCAGCTCCCCAGCCTCACCGTTACTAAACACTAGCGGAACCAAACCACTGGACTGAGCTAATGGTACCATCGAATGGTCCATATCATGTGTGGTCAAATAAAATTCTCAAGATTTTTCAAATCTCCCAGCTAAATATATTTGAACAACTGACAGATAAACCTAATGCTTTAGACTCATTTCAGTTTAAAGAGTAAAATTTAACAAAGTAAAATCACCCTATTAACAAGTTGCTAAGTTTAATGACAACAGGCAACTAAAAGACATGCATTGAAATGATGTCAGAAATAAAAATGCATATTCCTCAGGATCCACTGAGTAATATGTATCAAAATTTAGTGTGTGGGTATTAATCTAGGGAAACTCCAGGCCGCTGCTCATATCAGAAGGGCATGTAGCAAGCAGCTTTCATTCACACAATGAAAGCACATTTCCCACTAAGTTATTCTACCGAGTTTCCTTTTCTAGGACTGTGTGTATGGACTCTCTCATTGTTTTTGAACAATGCACATATATTTACCTTAACAACTAATGGGAAAGAACGCTTTAAAAAAATAAACTATTTGTTTTGTTCCATTTTCAACTCCCCAGGGTCTTCTAGACTTGTAGTTCACTCAGAAGACAAGCTACAGTTCTGGTTTTGGATATTTCCCCAGTGCAAGCTTGAGATTCAAATCTTTGCAAAAGACTTGTAACCGCCAATTACCCTTTCTTTTTGTTCCATTGCCTGGAACATATTGTTTCCATCCTAAGAAACTTTCTCAGCCACTTTAGAGAGGCCCAGTTACATTATCCAAAGGGCTTTGCCACACACCACAATGATGAACTTACTAAGTTTGGTATTCATTCATCCATATCATGGTTGTTGCTTTGTTAACGCAAACACCTGATTAATACATCCATTTCTAGGGTCAAGTTTTATGAGCTGTAATCACTAGATTCTACTCTAAAAACTAAGAGATTTGGGGATTGAGAGTCAGCTCAGAGGCTTAGAGCACTTACTGTTCTTACGGAGGACTTGGGTCCAAATCCCAGCACCATATCAGATGGCTCATAACCACTTGTAACTCCAAGTCCAGGAGCTTGGACACCCTTTGGCCTCTGAGGGCTTCTCACACCTGTGGTGTGCATAAATCATGAATGCGTGCGCGCACACACACACACACACACACACAGTTTTTAAAAGATGCTCACCTGTCATTACATTCCAGATAAAGGTTAACATGAATCTTGGTTTGGAATGTGCCTCTCAAAGGTATTATATTGTGGATTAAAGAGCCTGGCAATGAGCATCAAACACTATGGCTACTGGAATGGAAGGACCACATATACCAGCCAGAAGCAGACTAGACAGAGTGGTTAAAGGTTTGTACCCTTACTACACTCAGGAAATGTGGGCTCACAGACCATGCTTTTGGTCTTCCAGACACTTGAATCATGAGCTAAACTTGCAAGCAAAGACCTAAGATTACAGTAAATGCTTCCCAATCCTGCCCACTGGATCAGATCACATTCACTTCTGAATCTACACAGAGTACTAGGCACCCAGCTCTCAAAGATGTCTCAATATCCCCATCCTCTGGGGACCAAGGTTCCAGAAAGCCCAGTGTCTGTCCCACACTGTCTCAGGACAGCAGTGTCTCCATGCTCTGGCCTGAGGACATTCACCCGGGTATAGAATCACAATCTTTTTCCAGATGAACATCAGAAATACCATAGAGCTCTTCACAGATAAAAATAGCAGAAATAGGGGCTCTGAGCCAGTAGATCTGGATTGGATGATGGAGCTCTATCTGTTAAGGGAGCCCCAAAGAGGGCTCTGATACACAGCCAGGTCTGGCATTTCTGCTTGTTCAAAACCCACGTCTTTATCCAGACAGGGCTCTTGTGCTTTAACTTCCCGACAACCCTGACTGCTCTAGCCATCTCCCCCTGCTGCCCTTCCACTGTACCTCTAAGTAAGCCTCAAGCAACTTCCCCTGGACTCCTTCAGACACTCCGGTGCTCCACCTTCACCTTTGGCTTAACCCTCAGGACAGGAAATCCTGTGTTTCGAGGCTCCTCTTCCCCACTTCCCACGGTGGTCACTTACATCTCTCCTTTTTCTTTCCCTTTTATATACGTCACAGTGCTTCACTCTGTGTAGGTGACTTCACTTATTTACCATGGAAACTGAAAAGACTGAAGAGCGCTGTAGGCTAGCCAGGCTCTCAACTCTCCTAAACTGTTAAGTCTAACCGTTTCTATCTTCTTTCTCGCACATGGCCACTGAATCTCATCCCATCATGCTTCTTTGATAGAGTTTAATCAGCCAACTGTCCTCCCCCTCTGTCTTCTCACCTACCCTTTTCTATAGGTTTGTTCCAATTATGTTAACCACTACAGTAATACTTCTAATAATAAACCTAACGAAACTCTCTTCCTGCCCACTTTACTAATTTCCTCTCCCCCTTTCAGTGCCAAGCTTCCTAAAGGAGTTGTCAAACCCATCTGCACAGGACAACATCTAGCATTGCTTTCCCTCTCCGTAAGGTTTGCTGCAAGCCACGAGGACATTCCCAGTATTCACCTTCCCTGGCATGTCTTCAGGATGCAACCCTGTAGACGATCCTTCTGGCTCCATCAGCTTCTGTAGCTCCCCATTCTACTGTTTTCCTTGGGTTTTCTGTTGCTCATCCTCTCCAGTGTGGTCTCTCTTCTTAATGTAGTACACATACACACTCTGGACATTTTATCATCTCTTGTTGATAGGACCCTGAATCTTCTAGCCTTCCTCACTAGTCTCAATTGGTTTCCTGATGCAAGCATTGAGTACTAGCTGATACTCCCTCCCACGGTCTCTACAAAGACCAAGTCTTATTTCTACTCATATTCCTTTAATCAAGTAAGACAAAGAAACCAACATCTGGGAGTGGCCCTGGCTGTCTCTCTCCCTCACGCAGTGTACACACAAAAACATGCATCAAAATTTTACATTCTGAATACCTCCGAATGGTTGCCATTGCTCCAACACAGTATCCACCACTTGGGTTAAGAGGCACCCAAAGCTTCTCGGTTTAATTATGGAAACCATTTCCTGAGCTGGTCTCCCTGCCTCAAGCTGTGATTCCTTTAAATCAGGGCCTCTCAACCTTAGCAGAACTGGTTTTGGGGGATGGAGAGATCTTTGTTACGGAGTTTGACATTCCTGACCTCTATCCACCAATAGGCCCTACATTCTACCCCAAGACAATCAAAAAATGTCTCCTCATTATCAAATGTTCCTGGTAGGAAGCATTATTCCTACCAGCTGAAAGCCATTACTTTAAAGCTTTTCCTACAGTATTGCCTGGTGAGTTATCATTCTAAACATACACACACACATACATATACACATATATACATAATACATTCTCTCTCTCTCCAAGCAGACTTCCCATTGTTTCAGAAAAGCAAACAAACAATAAAACATGACCAATTTGGCTTATAAAGTGCTGCATGGAAGGCACCCATTAATTTTATTTTGTAACCTGAATCAATTGCACTAAAAATATAAAGGGAGGTCACAGAGCCAGCCAGCGGCACTATTAGCTCCTGCATATTCTACTTCTTGGCTAGGTTTCTCATGGCACTCACCCTAATAATCTTCTATCGTATTCATCTGTTCCTGTTTTTATATAAATTTGGGGTCATGATGTCTCCAAGTCTCAGTGTGCTCCTGTCCCCACCTCATGTCTAGTAGAATTAGCACCAGCTTTAGGGAGTTCTCCCTAGCACCCCATGCCACTTCACAAGCACCCTTTTACAGGCAAGGGTGCATCAATGTCCTCACTTGTGCTCCCATGATAACCTGTGCTCACCTATACATCTCAGGTTGACAGCGGCCTGGTTCTTTGACCTACAAGAACTATATACCCCATCAAATCCCAAGCATCCAAAATACTGTCTATCATAAAGCTGTGTTTACTATATAAAATACTGTCTGTCATAAGGTTGTGTTTACTATATAGCAGAGTGGACTCACTCGGGGCCTGGCTATCCAGATGGTGAGTCTCAGCTGACATGAGGTTATTTTAGTTCTGCAGAGAGATGTCAGAGTGGCAGGCTGACTTTAACACAAGCCTCTGTATTTGGCACTGTCATGGCAGGTGTCTGTGGGTTGACATTACAGAGGATCACAAAGGGGTGAAAAGAAAAATTTGTAGTAAGTTCTTAGTATAATATGCTGCAGGACTCAGCACTACATTTCTATGCTTTTACTGAGAGCTCTGCTGTATGAAGGAGACTAATATGAACCCCAGTTCAGAGGCTTAATTAAGAATAATAAATAGGGGTCTGGAGAGATGGCTCAGTAGATAAGAGCATCACTGCTTTTCCAGAGGAGCTGGATTCAATTCTCTATACCCGCATGGCAGCTTATAACTAACTCCAGAATCCAATACCCTCACATAGATATTCATGCAGACAAAACACCAATGCAAATTAAAAAATAAAATTAATAAATTATTATTATTTAAAATGGCTGTGTAGAAATGGCTCTGCAGTTAAGGTCGCTTGTTGCTCTTGCAGAGGAGCTAGCTCAGGCCCCAGAACCCATATTGCAGGTCACAAGCACCTATCGCTCTAGTTCCAGGGGACCTGACCCCCTCTTCTGACATCCATGGGCACTAGCACGCATGACATGTATATACATGAAGGTAAAACTCACACACATAAAATAAATAAATCTATTTTTTAAAGAACACGTAAGAGTTTCACCAACTCGTAACAGAAAAACTACTTTCTTCACTGAAAGAATAAAATCACAGGGCAGAAGCTTCAATCTTTGCCCAAACAAATGGAATAAAACCTTCTGAACTCAGTAAACTCGGTGACACAGAAGATAGATAGATAGATAGATAGATAGATAGATAGATAGATAGATAGATAGATAATTTGAAGAAGGTGTTTGGTCAAATACTCAAGACTATAAGAAGCACAAGTTGAAAGCCCTGCTGTTGTTATAAATTCTTGCAAGGATATCTGGAACAAACTGAGGCGCAGCGAGTTGGAACCACAGCAGAATCCCATACATCATTACCACGAAGGTTAGTTTTGATTGTTGACTTTCCACAATGGAGAATCACCTGGGGATGGAGTCTCATTGAGGAACAGTTTAGATTAGGTGGTCTGTGGGCATATCTTTGAGGGATTTTCTTGATTAAGTTTATTGGGATGGCCCACTGTGGATGGCACCACTCTGTAGGCTGGAGAATTTGAAGTGGGTAAGAGCAGAGAAAGCAAGATGAGCACTGGCATGCATTCATTCATATTTAGACTGCGTGAAATGTGATAGCTGCGTCAACAGCCTGACCTTCCTTACTACCTTCACTTCCCTGAAATGATGGACTGTGACCTGGAACTGTGAGCCAAGTAAACTCTTTCTCCCTTAAACTGTTTTGGATATTTTACCACAGCAAGGAAACACAGTCTAATTCTCAAGCACGTGCATATGAAATGAATGACAGGCTGGAAACTGCTTTGAATACTTTACAATAACAAAGCAACTGACTATTTGTGGTTAATCTTAATCTGGTTTTGGCAAATGTTTCTTTGATTGATTGTTTATTTGAAACAGGGTCTCACTATGTAGAAGTGCAAGCTGGCCCCAAACTTGCTCTGTAGCCCTTGAATTCACAATCCTCCCATCTCAGTGTGTGCTCCTCACCTGGCTTGTGTAGCAAACCTTAACAGATGTTGAACAAGATCACAAGAAGGTACTCATTATGGCAGAATTCTACTTATGTGTTGGTTTGAAATTTTTCTGAATAAATCGTTAAAAGCTTATAATAAAAATACCAGAAATCAAATCTCATCTACAAATGTTTATTTAAAATACTTCAGAGAACCACTTATTTTAAGTAATATTTATTGCAAAAGTACAACATAACAGGTTAGTTTGGTTAACAAATTAACTTTTATGTAATGAGCTTTATTTTTAGGTTAAAGGCACACTGGGGAATCTAACAGTCATTTCTAACTTAGATTTTGTAATGAATAAAGGTTTTTAAATCCACAGCATAAACTCTGAGTGAAGCAAGAAATTCAAAGGTAAATTGTCAAGTGTTCTTTCGAACAAAACAAGCAAAAAGCTACAGGAAGAATAGTGTAACTTTGCTCTTTTTTTTTTTTTTAGTCAGTATTTCTAATTCAATTGAAAGGGCTGAGGCAAGCAAAGCCATAGTAAAGCTAAAGAGCTCCATTTCAACCAAGATGCAATTGTGGACCTAGCAAAGAGTAAGCTTCTCCCACTGTAGTGGCTGGAATCTATTTCAGAGAATATCCCTACTACTCTCTGGGAATGGAGGAGAGGAGGGTTGGGAGGCCAGCAGAGGCTGGATAGATGGTGGCTCATGACTGCCTGTAACTCCAGGACCAGGAGACAGATGGCCCTCTGACCTCCCAGGCACAATGCAGGTATGGTGCACAGACATACATGGAGGCAGAACAGGCATACACATAAAACAAAAGAAATGTAAAATAAAATTAAGGCGTGGCAGGAGAAGAATATCTTGTCTGTGGCTAATCTCTGCGCATGGCCATCCCCACAGCTTGGAAGAATGAGACATGGAGAAGGGAGGGATGAGAAACCGGCCTACCTGCAAAAGAACTCCCATAAGTCTAAGTTTTGAATCCTTTGAATCCTTTTAATTCGGTTGCGATCCATTGTTTTCCCAAAAAGACTGGCAACTTCATTATATTCGTGCGTTTGGTTCTGCAGGGAAACCAGCTGGGAGAAGAAGTTCACACAGTTTAGCAGGGGCTTTCCCACCGACTGGCCCAGGGTGGTCTGTCCGAAGGTCTGCCCGTTCTTACCTGGTAGGGAACGTCAGTATTCACGTTCTCCCAGTGTGTTGGCATGGGGATGGCCTCGTTTTCACAGATGTAACTTCAAACAGCAAAAGACAGAGCAGAGTGTCAGAAGTGAGTTAGAATTAATGTCAGTGATTTAGCCTTTTCTCCACAGCTGAGTTTTCTGTTTGTAAGGTATTATGACAAATGCAATTAAGTTTAACCCTTGGCATCACTTAGAGTTATTTACTGAATGTCTACTTACCCTAATTTTCACATTCTCAATTATAAACTTTGATGGAAATATACAAGTCTACATAGCTTCAACACTTCAAAAATAGCTAATTAACTTTTGTTAACATTTCTATAAAATGTGAATATATTACCCAAAGAAAAGGAATTTCTAAGAAAAATTGGGTTGATTTTTAAAAAAACTCAAAGTGTTTATTTATGTTCCTACTGAATAAAACTGAGAACTCCACTAGCCACTGCTCTCCTCTAAGATGACCCTGACTTCCCTTCTCTGTCCTCTGAGATCATGCCTGACCCTCCCTTCTCCGCCTACTTTTTCCTTAGACAGTGTACCCTACCAGCTCAGTGTAGTTCAGGTTTGCTGTTGTTGTTTTGGTTTTTGGAGACAGGGTTTCTCTGTGTAGCCCTGGCTGTCCTGGGCTCACTTTTTAAACCAGGCTGGCCTCAAACTCAGAGATCCGCCTGGCTCTGCCTCCCTGAGTGCTGGGATTACAGCAGTGCACCATCATGCCTGCTCCCCAAATCTTTAAAAGCCATGTATACAGTCAAACCACAGGACACAGACACAGAGATGATGGCGACAGAGATTCAACAGCACAATGCTAAAACACACATATTAACCTTCCTTGGAAACTAAATGTTAGTGGAAAAAATTAACAAACTTCAAACCTGTCTTTAGCTCACTTTTGTCAAACTTAATAAAATTTTGGGGGAAAAAAACACAATACAATATGGAATTTTTGAGATTTTTATTTGTATGTGTGTGTATATCTGTGTACAAAGGTGTTACACATGTGTGGGTGGCTGCGGGAGGCAGAAGAGGGTACCCAATCTCCTGGAGCCACATGTGTGGGTGCTGGAAACCACTCAGGAGTACTTTAAATCTACCAAGAGGAACAGAGCGGGAGCCTTCTCCCTGCTCCAGCCAGTGCTCTGCTCAGGTTTTAGCCTTCTCTCCATCACCGAAGTCACTGATTTTTGTTTGTTTGTTTGTTTGTTTTTTGAGACAGAGTTTCCCTCTGTAGCCCTGGCTATCCTAGAACTCAATCTGTGGACCAGCTGGCCTTGAACGAACAGAAATCTGCCTGCCTCTTCCTCCCAGGTGCTGGGATTAAAAGCATGTGCCATCATGGCCCATCCAGATGTTCTTTCAGAGTTTACTCAGGTTCCGAAAGCCAAGTTTTATCCAACACAAATGGCAACACAAAACATACAATTTTGTTCATTTAACCAAATTCTTATCAAGATCCTTATCAGTATGTACACAGTTTCCTCATTCCCAGGGCCAAGGGCAAGTCCAGCACAGGGCAGATACTAGAATAGCACTTACTGATTAAATGCCTTCTCTGTTGGACACACACACACACTTCCACCCATATGTGCCTGGCCAGAGGGAGCAAAACAGAAATTGTGCATCCCATGCCCAGGGAATGGGGAGCTGACATGCTCCCATAATGGAGCATCTTCCTTAGACCTCCTTTAGGGCTTAATGTATCATCTAGAGATTGCCCAGTGGGGCTCTGCATTAGTGCAGGAACAGACAAAGTTCCCGAGGATCTGGGGCCCAACAACAGGAGGGCTTGGAGACAGAACCACCATTTATTTAGCTGCATGCTTCTGGTGATACTTATCTTGCTTCAACTTCTGCTACTCCCACCTAGAATGCTGCAAAGAACAAATCTACCCACTTGTTATTTCATGTGCCTGGTAATGACGTCTCTGAAGTGGGATTCCAGAATCAAAAGATGCATGTATTGACAACTATGGTGGACAGATGCCCAAATGGAGTCTTGGAACCCTGTACTTATTAACCTTCTCACCAGAAATGTGGAGGGCACCTATCTTCCAGCAACCTCTCCAGAAAGCCATAGTAGCCCACTTTTGAATTTCAGTCAGTTTGCTAACAAAGGAGTCTGGCATAAATTCATATTTTTCTTTACAATAAAAACATTCAAATTTTCTTAAGGGAGTTTGAGAAGAAGTTCAAAATACTATAGGAATTATCAGTTAATTTCAGCACTGAGTTGTTTTGTGAAAGCTCTCCATTTCCCCCCTCACTTTGCCCAATGCATCTTTCAGTTATGGAGGAAGGCTTAAATGGCTTGCATGTGCCCACAGATTTAATAGGGTGCACACTGGCCAGGCCTGTGATGAGTGCCCATTGCCATCCTTCATCAGCACCTTTCTGCATCAGCACCTCCTGACCGTCACTCCCTCCCTTTTCGTTACCACCTCAAATGCTCCGTTCACTCTCCCCGCCCCTTGTCATTGCTGTATAGTTTGTGTAGTCTGGGACAGAAGAGATGTGTGAGCCAGCATGTACTTCTCGCCCCATAAAGGGATACCTGCTACTACAACACACAGTGTGGGACACTTCCCATTAGTGTGTCTCATCCCCCAGATTACACGCTCTTAGAGGACAAGGGATCTGTGTACTCTGTTCCTGGCACTGAGGAACCACACATGCTGTAGCAGGTAGGAACATACTGTGTCCCACAGCAGCAGGACAACCTCTGTATCTTTGAAACTGTGATGTTAGAATGTAAGTCAAATATCCTGAGAAAGGAAGCAAAGTCTGTCTTTACTTCCTAGTCTCTTCAATTCCTTTCTTTGCTGTGCTTTTTCAAGAGCCCCAGGAAGGAGCAAAGCGCACACTCCTTACACTAGCACAATCTTTCTGAGCTGCACCTTAAGTTCTCTGAGCAGAAAATAACTCAGTATGTGCTTGAGAAATCACTCCAGAAAATAGGAGATACAGTCTTAAAATTTTTCAGTTGTTTTTCATTCCCATGCACAACAAATATTTATTGCCTCTGGCTCTTAACAATTCTTTTTTTGTTGTTGTTGTTGTTTTCAGTCTAGATATGGCAATTGGCATATGGCAATATGGCAAAAAGAAAATATGTAACCCAGATCCAGAGAAGGAGATGCTGCACTGCTGCCCACGGTGGACAAGCTGCCCCAGGCCTTTGGTCACTGTGGACTAGCCTTGGATCTGAATTGCCCAATGAAGATCTCCATCAGTGCAGGGCAGACAAAGTAGGCAGGTCTCTAGATTTATGGTCAAATACCTGATAAGTTCTGTGAGAGTATGTCCAGTTCAAGTTCAAACTTAAGCTCAAAAGGCTATTTTAAGCAAAAACCACATGGCATCTTGTAATTATCATGCATACTGGTCTAAGAACTGAAAAAAATATATAAATGCAAATGACAAAAGAAGAGATGAAAGGAAACAATGACAGAAGATGATTATATGGTCAGCAAATGGGAGGTGTAATATTGCAAAGATCACTATTTAGTCCATGATATGAATGTTAGTCGACTTGGCTTTCGGCCAGAGAGTAAGAAAGAGCAGAGAGAGAAAAGACCCACCCCTCATGCCACCCCTTTACAATACCTGAAGGCACTGATGGAGAAAGGGGCCCTTTTTATTAGGCGCTGTTTTCCAGTGACGAGATTCATCTGTTTCATTTCTGAACAAAAAGACAGACATATCAGATTAGCCACGGAAACATAGAGGGCTCTGGAGTGTTGTGCAGCTTAGCAGTCAGAATACCTGAAGGTTCTGTGGCTTTGGAAGAAGCTGACAACTGGGTATGGGATCTTTCACCACCCACCTATTTATTTATCATGTTGCAAAGGTGCCCCTGCAGAGGGCCCTGCTGGAGGGCTTGACCTAAGGCCCACACCAAGATGCTCGCCTCACATCTGGCTCCACAGGCAGAGCATATTGTGTGCATCACACCTTGGTTAAACGGATGCTGAAATACAAGAATTCTAGAGGCAGCAAAGTTAAGAATATATATATATAAATCATATGGCATCGTCCACTGGCTTTGTTACACAGAAAACTGTGCTCTGGTTACCCTAAGAATTTGGAAATTAAGAAGAGGAACATTTCCATATAAGAATTGCATAACTCACAGAATTATGCAATGTGACCTTTGCAATGTGTTTTTTTTCCCTCCTCTTTAAACTGTCCACCTAAACCAAAGAAAAACTAAAAGAAAACCTGGACATAGATCCTAGTAACAGAAGACCACCCTCCAGTCTTCTGGCCACACCTTGGCTGTGGCAGTGTTACCAGGTCCAGTTTATCACTTCCCAGCCAAGCAGTAACTCTTAACCTAAGACTAGCCAGGTTACAAATTTAACACCACTGCATTTGTCAAACGCTGGTATCTAGTATGCTCTGCCACTCATGTATTCTCCTAGATGCAGGTCACCAGGGTACTGTCAGCATCTAGGGAGAAGTAAGAACATCTCAGCAAAAATGCTGTGTAGTCATCTTTACAGCTATCTCCATTTCAGTTTACTTTTCCATGACTTTCACACAGAGGACCTGGACCTTGGCAGGACAGCTGGGGCTAAAAATCCTCAAAGCAGCATATAGAAAATGCTAGTAGCTACATCTTAAAACTCCACCATTTCTTTATTTATTGCCACACGCCACTGCCATACTTTAGTAAGGATCTTGGATTTTTATTTTATTTTATTTTATTTATTTATTTTAAGTACAGGGTCTCATGTAGGCAAGGATGGCCTAGAACTCATTATGTAGCTGAGACTGGCCTTGAATTTGTAATCTTCCTGCCTCCACATCCTGAGTGCTGGGATTAAAGGCATGCATCAGCAAGCCTGATTGCTGGGGTTTTAGACAGACTAGGCAAGCACTGGACCAACTGAACTACATCGTGAGTGTCTACAAAAACATTCTGGATAAGCTGTATTTCCTGTAGGTATAATTAGTGAATATTCTTAGATACAGGTGGCCTGCTGAATTACCTACCACACACTTTAGCAAACAGCACCCCCTTTCTGAAGCCTGAAGTCTGTATACATCACACTGTGTCTGTTCTGGCTCCAAAACTGTGCTTGTACACAGCACTAGTACAGAATACCAGTAACATCTGGTGAACACCTACTGCCTAGACTAGACCAGAAACATCAACATCAGCTTTCCTTATGGGCAGCCTGTTTGCCTAATGATATTTTTTTAAAGTCGGGTTTAGTTGAAAGTAAAAATAGAATGGTTTTCAATCTTTTAAACTTAATGTATTCATCTATTCTTTGATTTATTCTTGATCATCAGCAACTGCAAGGAAAGCACGTTTTTGATAGGAAGGTGTTTCTTAGCTGTGCGTTTACACTGTCCTTTGCCAAACCCTTTCGCACTTCTGGGAAAGCATTTCAGGCCTTTCGCTCCCTCCTCAGCATGGTTAGAACGACACAACTCAGTGACTGGAAAAGAGGAGCTGGAAGACCAAAGTGCACAGCGACTACATGCACGGTTAGTGAGAAGCTGCCCCATTTAAATCTCCTTCACATCCAAGCCATCAGCAGTGGGCGAAGGCAGCCTCAGACTTAAGAATCGAATCCAATAGCGTTTTCATGAGACACTTGATAACATGACCGCACGTGGTGGGTGGAATCCAAAGCGGCATGTGTCCAAACTGAAGTTGATTTGTATATCAGCTGGGTTCACCTATGAATGAACCAGTGAGATGAGGAAACACCTGAAGCAGTGGCCATTGAAGAATCAGCCATTTGACCCAGGTAGCAATAGGAAGGTCACATGGCTTTACTTTGTCATGAAAGAATCACCAGCTATGTGTCCTTCTCATTTAATATCAGTTTGATCTTAAGATAGAAAGGTTCCCAATTCAAAGCAATGTTCAGGCTGCTGGGGTGCTGAGTAAAATAAGAGCTATAAGCAAGACACAACATTTCAGGTCTGCAATCCAGCTACTCTGGAGGCTGAAGCAGGATGATTGTGAGTTCAAGACCAGCCGGTAGTACAGGGAGACCTCATCTCAAAAAACAAAACACAAAAACAAGAGCTTTACATGACTCAAAGCACATGGCCAACACCACATAGGTTAACACACATGAACACAGAAACATGCTTTTATAAACGGCAGTGCTCCTCAAGGGTCTGACAGTGCAGTTTTACTGAGCTACTTCTACATAGAACCGGAGGATTTACTTCATGCTTCAAGACATCTGGCCTAATCCTGGGCTTCACAGCTGCCGACTGCACTGCGCCGATAGTCTAGGAATATTCTAGAAACACACGACTAGGAGGGAAAACATACCTGCAAAGTCTATCTTGTAGCTGAATTTGGAAGTGGTAAAGGAAATGGAGCCACAAGGGTTTGTTTTGAAGCTTTTTTCGATATCTTCACTGCTAACTGAACATTGAATGTTGGTATCCGGCTTTAAGACAAACCAGAAAGTTGCATTTACCAGCTGTTCACAGGAATGGGTTGGCCGCAGAAGTGGAGCTGAGGTCACAGTGACAGAGAATGAGGGATGCCTACTGCCTCCTGTTCTACCTCCCCCACACACAGGGAGGAGCACAACCAAGCCTGCACATGGAAACTTATTCACGACATTCAGGGGGAAACGGCTCCTGTTATGATGGTCTCTGTCACAGCCTTTTCACAAATTATCTAACGTTTACACTAAGTGGCCCAAAGTACAGTTACCAGCCTGGTAACCGTAAAATGGGAGGGGGAAAAAAGCTCCAAACTATTAGCTCTTGCGTGGGGGTTCAAACATCTGCTAAACCCCTCTATGAGTGGGGTCAAGCAAGAGACAGCGGATGGGGCAGTGCGGTCTACCTCAGGGCTGTTTTGAGGACACAGGGCACATATAGCACCTAACACGCTAACCAGACAGGCGCTTAACATGGACCTGCCCTTCCCTCCCTGTTGCCACCAGATCAAGTTTGGATCGCTTGTATGTGGCAGAGGCCATCACCCAGGCATGCTTCCTGTCTAAGCTCACCGCTGTTTCTGAGAGGTTAGGGTCAGGGGAGGAAACAGACTTCTGGCTACTCTGGTTCCCAGTTGGGCTGGTTTTCCAGTTCTCCATGAGCATGACTCTATACAGCAGTGAGCCCTTGCCTGTGGAGCTCAGGGCAGGGTACCTGAAACATGTGCCACTTGCCACATTCCGCCAGGTAGAACCAGCCCCACTGTGTGTCTGACGTGTCCATGTCATCCACATCACTCTCCATCTTCTTGGGAAAGAATTCCTCTGTCTTGTGGAACATCTGGAAAGCCATCGAGAGGTGGAGGAGGAAATACCCATTAATGACCAGTGTGCTTCCTATGGAAAACTCTACTTCATTACCGAGAACCAGATTCCAATGTCTTCCCCACAGTGACACGTGACAGCGATCTGCATCCTGCCCCTGAAGAGAAGCAGCTTAGCAAACACACCAGGCTGATGATCTTCCTCTGGTAGGATATGTCAGTGCCCCAGGGAGGAGCTTGCTATTTGCCTGTGAACTTGTCAGAAGCCCCTGTGTCTCAACTGTGTAAGACCGGATACATCAGCCAGGCAAGCCTGTAATCCCAGTACCGGGAGGCAGAGGTAAGTAGATCTCTGTGAGTTCAAGGCTAGCTTGATTTACAAAGTGAATCAGGATAGCCAAGGCTACACAGAGAAACCTGTCTCGAAAAACAAAACAAACAAACAAACAAACAAAAAAGGCCAGATGCATGTTTTTCTACTTAGTCATCTCATTTAATGGCATGAAGAGACATTTCTAAAATTTAACATGTGGCTTAACAAGGGCTATAAAAGAATAATATAATAGAGTTTTAGTGAAAATGTTTGTACTTGCTTTCATAGCACATGGATAGAGGCATGAGTGTGTACATGCACACATGCACACAGGAAAAAAGCCTGAGCAGCTATTCTAACCTGTCATAGTGTCTTCTAAGCACCCCGATGTTGAGAGTGTAACCACAGCAGTGACAACACTCTCTAACCCTTCTATGGCCCTTGCTGTGTGTCAAGGGCTCGACTAAGAACTGTAGAGATAACGTACGTAGGCTTAACAACAACCTTGATGAGACAGGTACTCCCAGTATCAACTAGGAAACTGAGGCAGAGGTCACACAATAGAAAGCTAAGCTCAGGCAAACTGGCTACAGGGTCTGTACATGTATGCATGTTATAGTGCTTTATGCTTCATGATCAAGGGGATTTAGAATGTTGATGCAAGCATTAACTGATGTGTACTTAATCTTTGAAAAAATTTACATTCTTGGGTAGAAATTGTGATGAAGTCATCAGAAAAGGAACCCAGTGGCTGATCAAAACGATTTAACTTTGTTTGGAATTTGACTTCCTATCATCACTCTTTAACAGTTTTTAGATTATTGATTTAATTTTGCATAACTAGTCTAGTCTATGGTCATACCACTTTAACGTGCCTGCTCTCCGAAGAGAGAGGTCAAGCCTTGAGCAAGGTCAAGCCTTGTTAGTACTTGGATGGGCAACATCTCAGTCTAGACTCTAACAGAAAGGGAATATAGAAAAAAATAAAACAAAGCATTTTCTGGGATAAATGGCACATGCTTTTAATCTCAGCACTCAGGAGGCAGAAGCAGGTGGATCAAGGCCAGCCTGGTCTACATAGAGAGTTCCAGGACAGCCAGAGCTAAATAGAAGGGCCTGCCTCAAATAAATAAATAAATAAGTAAATAAATATTATGTTTGACAGGCAGACAAGTTTGCAAAACTAGCAAAAAAAAGTCTTTTTCCTTGCAAAGGAATCAGAGTACTCAATGCTAAAGGCTTGTCTGCTCATGGTATTTTCATCCCTGGCACTCTCTTACTTCCCTTTTCCAGAGAACTAATGCTATCACTTTATAACACATCCCTCTGTGTGTGTGTGTGTGTGTGTGTGTGTGTGTGTGTGTGTGTGTGTGTGGTGTATGTACATCTTGTATGCAATACATCTATGCTGGTGATATGCCATAAATACAATCCCTTATACCTTTAGTTGTTTTTAAGAAAGAATTTGTATTGCCTGATAAGCTGAAAAATATTTCTGTTTTTATATAAAATGTAGAAGCTGTGTAACTCAGGATAGGTTTCTCTTTTCTTTTGCCCAGGCACGGTCCCCCACACGGAGCAGAAATTAAAGTCTCTTGCCACTAGGTGGTCACAATGAGAGCCTGAGCTCTGTCAAGGGGGCTCATTAATTTTGATTTTTTTATTCATGCCTAGAAACTCTCCCAAGATTGCTTTTCTGATTATGTCCTTGTTTTTACTCTTTCATGTCTTAAAAGTTGATCAGCTGTGTAGAAAAACAAAACAAAACAAAACAAAACCCAAAAGAACAGCTGGGGCTTCAGGTTAAAGGACTATTTACCTTATGTGTCTTAACCAGATAATAGAGATGATGACTTAAAATGTAATATCAACTGTCCGTTAACTATTCCACACTTCTGTTTTCCTCTTCCAGCACTGTTCACACTGTTTGGCCATTTCACTGTGGGAGAGCAAGAAAGAAAGCCAGGGGGCCCAGGTTTAGTTTTTGTTTGGAAAATATACTGAAAATTTAGAAACACAACCTAGAAGCAAATATCTAAGCTAACACTGGGCTACAGGCTCAGTACTTTCTCTGTCAGAAAAGGGACAGGGTTAACAGAAAGGTCCCTCCTGTGATTACGGCAGTGTATGCTCTGCCCTATGACTCCGGCAGGCCCATCAATAAGCTGGGCACTGTAGCCCATGTTTCAGCTACTGAGGCTAAGGTAAGACTTGAGTTCTGGAGTTCAAGGTCAGCCTGAGAAACACAGTGAGACATGAGGGAGTAAAGGAGAAATCGAAGAAGTAAGACAGGGAGCAAGGAAGGGAGGAAGGAAAGATGAGAGGGAGGGAGGGAAGATAAAAAATAAGGGAGGAAAGGAAGAAGAGAGGGCGGGAGGGATGGGAACTCCCTGCCATAAATAGCTTTGACTGGCTAGGCCAATTCTAGATTACAATTCACACTATTCTTTCCTCCACAGCCTCATGTATAGGAGAGAGAGGTCATTACTTTCCAATTAAAATCAGGGAAAATACAAAGCAGAAAATGATACGATTATTTTGTCTAGAGTCACAGTGTGCAGTACAGAAAAGATTAAAGAAACCCTTGAGGCCTGCTGGGGTCCTGTCTCACTCCAGGTGCCCACCCCACAGCCTTATTTCCACTGACAGGCAGCCTTCATCTCCTTTGCTGCCAAGCTTCACAGATGTGCTGGCTTTCTTTCAAACAATTCCTTTCGTACCCATTAAAGCCATAGCATCTTCTATAGTGAGTTTCCTCTCCAAAGGAATGACTATTTTATATAATTTGGCTCAAAGAGAAAATTGGCTTAAATAAAATAATTTAGAATGCTATCACCATAGTAATGATGGCTCCAGTTAGAACACATCTACAGGTAATCAAAAGAACATGTGTGAGTTTTCCAACATGGAGAAGGCACTTGAGGCATGGCAGATGAATGGGCCAGTTCAGTTACAATGCCACACCTGGCTGCTTTTCCTGTTGTTAACTGGGAGAAAATGAAGCTTCCTGTGCAAAAGGCTGCAAGGAAGAAACAGCAAGCATCAAGTGGCAAAGCATCCTTCATGGTTTTAAATGTGCATACTGGTAGAGCCTGTCTCCAAGGCCATCCATCCATATTTACAGCACCTGGATACACTCCACCTGAATCACGGAGTTGAAAAGCAACAGGGAAGATGAGTTCAAAGTCAAATCCTGGTCCATATCCTAGAATGCAATGCTGCATTCCAGACTTAGGGTTTCTAATAAAAGTGTTACTACAAAGTTAAAGTTATTGTACTAGCATAAGCATACTTGAGGAAGTCACACTCGGAGATGATAACATCTTTGCTTCTCTACAAAGAAGAATCAGCCCTGGATATCATGGAACACCTCAATTCCCAGCACTGTGGGACGAAGGCAGGAAAAGGCAAGTTCAAGGCAAGCACAGGCATGTTGGGAGACCCTGGCTCAAAACATACACACTTGGGGGCATATACACACAGCAGCACTTTATTTATCGCATCTATGTTGGCATGCATGTACCACAGCACACACATGCCAGGGCACATGCGTGGGGGTCATTAGACAACTTGTGGAAGTCAGTTCTCTGCTTTCACCACGTGGGTCCCAGGGATGAAACTCAGCTTATCAGAACTGTGTGTGTGTGTGTGTGTGTGTGTGTGTATGTGTGTACATGCATGAGTGTTTCCAAAACCTGATACTAAAAGCTGGTAAGAAATGGATCTTCCAGAGTAACAGAATAGGGAACTCTGGAAGTAGACCCTCTTCCCAAAATATCGGCTTTTCAAATAGTAAAACTGTTTTCAAAATCATTTAACTCTGGAGAGTGTGCTCAGAAGGTTCCGTAAGTGATGGAATATACACGTGAAACTGACCATCATCTGTCCTGTCAGCTCTTCCATGTGTACGCCCAGCCTAAGGAACGGCAGGCTAAGGAACGGCAGGCTGCTGGCGCTCTTCATCCCCTCAGCCCATGAGAAAGCAGCTCTATTTCAGAGAGGCAAGAAAAGACAAACTCCCTCCCCTACCCAGAGTTCATACCAAGGGTGCACCCTGACTGCCACCAGTCACACTGGCTCCCCAAGAGAAGTTTCATGCCAAGAGGAGGAAGCTGAGACGGTGAGACGCTGCTAACTCCCTCACCTAGTGCCCTGTCAAGGAGTACAATGTCCCTTTTGGAAAAGAGGGCTTCCACCCTAAACTGCTGGTGCCATGACAAAGGGACTCTGTCAAGGGCAAGTGAGAACAGGAATGAAGTTTACATCTCCACCTGAAGCAACTCTACTTGGAAGGGAGAGTAGAAGATGCTGAAACGAATGGAATCCTGAGAGACCATGAACAGCTTCATGAAAACCAAGGAAAGAGAGGTGTACACCTAAGCAAAAGGGCAGAGCCGACCTTTCATGCAGACAAGAAGAGACAGCAGGGAAGGGCCCTCGTGGACCAGTAACAGATGGACATCAAAGGACTGTTAACAGCTCTAGGCTTGTACCCATGTAGGAAAGAATGGAGCAAGACACTGGGCAGACCTGAATATGCTCTTATGTGGCAGATATGACTGTCTACATGAGGTAGGCAAAGGGCTTCAGTATCACCTTAGATAAACACTTTAGATAAGCTACAGCGAAAACAGAAGCTGTGAAGCAGGGGGTGATTTGTTGTTGTTGTTTACTTATTTAATATGTACATATGAACACACATTTGCCATGCATATGTGTGTCACAGCTCATGTGTGAAAGGACAGAAAACAACTGTCAAGAGTCATTTCTCTCCTTCCACCATGTGGGTCCCAGCAATCGAACTCAGGTCACCAAGCTTGGCAGCAAGGATCTTCACCCACTGGACCATCTCGATGACCCCAAGGACTGATTTTAATAAGTTAGCTTACAAAACCATAGGTCTCATTATGACATGCTTTCATTAAATATATAGCTCAGTCACTCACGGCAGTGTGGAAGACAAGGATAAACCCATGATTAGGTCCCCTCAGGAGTGATCCAAAAGGAAACCTCATGAAACTATTTCCTGGGTAAATATTAAAATAGCACCCCCCCCCCCAAAGCCGCTAAAATAGCACCCCCCCCAAAGCCTCACAGATACCTGAAGTCTCCCAGCCACACATAACTGAAGTGAAGAGTGAAAACCTGACTACCTAGGGGACTTCAGCACAACCTTCCACCTATGACTTGTCAACCTGGAAGCATTGCCTAAGCAGTTAGGCCAGGAGGTGAAAACAGTTTGGAGAAGGCTGCATTCATGCACTAAGTTCAGCCAAGTAGCCAACCACACACAGTGATGAGGTCTAAACTCCAGCAGCCCCTAGGAGAGGTCAGAACTAACAAAACAAAACTACCAGTTTTCAGACATGGTGTCATTTGCCTGCGATCGCAGCACTCAGGAGGCCAAGGCAGGAGGATCATGAGCTCAAGGCTAGCCCAGGGTGTCAGGGAGGCTCCTCTGTCTCTAATTAAATTAATTACTTAAACTGAATACTTAGGTTTACAATTAAACACACACACCCAAATGTATTAAATATGCAACCAAAAACCAGTGCAATTATGAAAATATGTCACCAAACTGAGATATCCCTAAAGAGATAGTAACCACACATGGTTGCAAGTCTTTCATCCCTGAGCCTGAGGCACAAAGTTGAAAGTTCAAGGCCAGCGTGGGCAACAAAGCAAGTTCCAGGTTAGCATGGACTATAAAAAGAGAGCTGTCTATTAATTAATTATCTAATTAAAATTAAAGAAAAGAGATAGTGTAATGGTGGCCATTCCTTTGGGAATTGTCCTTTGCAGAGTCACGTCCTCTCTGTTTTCCAGCTTCTAAATTCTTGAGACAAGTCACACCTAACTGACTAAAACATTAACTCTTTCTCTGGATTTATGGAACCCAAAACATCTGGTGGCCTTCAGATAACATCTGAGCATGCACTGACCCAAAGCATGTAAACTGCTGTGAGTTTTAACTTGCAGAAAAACAGTGTTTGTCTAAGGAGTTACAGGAACTAGTCCAGAGGGTCAGGGCTGTGACGATCTATTTGCTCAGAGCAATGAACAGTAAGCAGGATGTGACTGGGATGAGGAAGAGCCTGGTGGACCCACAGCCTTCCGCCCACTGCCCCTTTCTCTCCCTATAAATGTCTGCTCATGTACCTGAAGTTTCTTCCCCCTTTTTTAGAGTTCTGGCCTTGAATAAGCTGATTCTTTGCCTAAAAACTCATCTCCCAAGTACTAGCTTTGGAGTGGCATGCAGATCCAACAACAATGGTATTATGAAAACAACCAGAAGTTCTGGATTTGAAAAGTTTAATGGCCAAAAATGGAAAACTTGCTGGAGAGACCCAGAATGAGAGTGAAGGCACAGGAAGCAACAATCAGCACAGATGCAGACAGATGGGAGGCATTCTGCAACGGGTATCAGCCGTTACTGCCTCACAACAGGGACACAGACTGAGAACACTCTCATGGGCTTTACTTCTTTCTCCTAGCACCTATGTATCTCTTCTTTTCTTGTCTTGTTTTCTTATCTTAGAATTTCTAAAGCAATTCCCAATAAGGAATGGGCATTGGTGCCTTGTTCTTAATCTTAAGGAGAAAGAAGGGTTAAGTCTTTCATAAAGGTGAGTATCAGAAGCCTCGCATGGTAGCACCTACCTGTAATTTCAGCATTAGGGATACTGGACATAGGAGGATTAGCTGGGAGCCAGCCTGGGCTACATGGCCGGATCTTGTTTTCAGATGACTCCTGTGTTTCTGAGGCATTCCTGCTTCAGGGTCAATGATTTTCTAGGACTCAGAAGGAGTTAAAGTTGTAGATGTTTATTATGAAACAGGGATAGAAAATACAATCAGCAAAGAAAGGAAAAAAAAAAAAAAAAAGCTCAGAAGGTAAAATCCAGGGGAAAGCGTGTGCAAGTTTCGCAGTGTCCCTTCCCGAAACACATCACACAGTTGCTTTTCAGAAAACACTGCAGCCCTGAGGTCACCTGAGTGGAGGGGGCAGGACTTCTGGTGAGAATCACTCAAGACACAGTACCCACGTGGCTGACCTATGCACAGCTCCATATCCCCAGGGAAAGCAGACATTCCCCTGAACTACTCTGGGCATAAATATCTGGACAAACTGGTGAGGCAGGGCTGGGTGCCTCAGGCGTGCACCTGTGCTTCTCTCCAGGCAGACATTTCAAACGCTCATCTCCTCAAGTTCCAGACTACGAGGTAGACAAACTGCAATCCCCTCACTTGCATAGAGCGAGTTCCTGTCTACCCCATGTAGCATATAGAGTTTTAAATAAACACAACCTATAACTTCAAAGCCCAAATACTCCTTTTTTGAGACAGGGTCTCATGTGGTTCAGACTAGCTTTAAACTCACTATATTGTCAAATGACCACCTTGAACTTCTGATCCTCCTGCCTCTACCTTGCCAGCCCAAAGATTACAGGCATGTAACACCAGGCCCACTGTGTGGAGTGTTAGAAACCCAGGGCCTTGTGCATGCCAGGCAAGCATTCTACTGGGAAGCTTCATCCCCAGATCTCCAAATCCTTCAATTTCTAATGCTGAGAAGAGATCAGTTTTTCAAACCCTACCCCAATGTTATTCCTTCCTGACACCAAGGCAGTCAAGAAACGACTGAAGAGCCCATTTGCTCCCCTGCCTGAAACACACTCAGAGCTGTTTAATAATGTAAGGTTGTTTAATTTCACAGCACACTAGAAAGAGTCTTCAGGGAGAAATCTTCCCATGGCATCTCAAGCTCTGTTTGATCTTCAGTCCAAAACACCTCCCGGGGCAAAGCAAATGTAGGTCTAGACAGGGCATGGGACTTCTTAACTTAGTAAAGCACTCACTGGGGGGGGGGGGGGGGGGGGGGGAGGAATCAAAGCATGTGGGTCTAACCTACCCCTTGGGGTATCCAGAATCAAATTAGATACAGGCACATTACAAGAGGTTTGTAAAGATGCCTTTGTCAATAATAAGAATATTAATTTAAGTAAATTCTATTATCTGAAATGTAGAAGTGGTAATCTAAACCAAAGAGAATAGCACCTTTGTGTAAACAAACTACTTGACAGCCTGAAACAGGAGGATTGCCACAAGTTTAAGAGTAGCCTCAGCTACAGAGATCCTTTCTCAAAACAAGAACAAATGGCAATAATAATAACATATACATACATAATGCTGTTATTTGTAGAAGTGCAAAAAGTTTGCAGAACACTTTTCTCAGGATCTTACCCACTCTCATATTTCAATTGCCAGCTCCCTAAAGTCCTTTCCTGACTTTAGTACTTGGTGCTCCATAGGCACATGTAACCTGACTCTGGCTACCAGCTCAGCATTTAGAAGGTTTAAGGACACAGCACCTATATCGTGGTGGATCATGGTGGTGGCAGATGACAACGATAAGAGCACCTTCAAGAGCAAGCAAACATTCCAAATGAGAAGCAGAAAGGACAAGTGGAACCAGGCTTGATCCTCATGGGGTTTATGGGAACTTCTCCATGCCCACAGTGACCTAGGAAGCTCCTACAAAGCTCTGCCTCTTAAAGGACCCAGTATGTCCCAATAGCACTGAAGGCTAGGAGACAGATTCCCTAAATGGGAACTTCCAAGATAGTGCTTCTCCCTGACCCTCCTGACCTGAGATAAGAGTACGGCAGTTTATAACAAAGGTCTCTCTCTCCCACCCGTAGGCTCCCTCCCCCCACCCCCACGTGATGGACTGACTGGTTCAACACATTCAAGGTAAGTTCAAAGCCAGCAGGACAAGTTGTACACAGCTGGGGGCCGATCAGCCAGCACACCTTTCTTCAAACGAATAAACCCAAAATTAGAGAAGAAAGACTCTTCAAGGACTTTAAAACAACCCAGCCCTGAAGGCCAGGTTTTGGCTTCCCAAGGACCTCCTCTACTTTGTGTGTGTGTGTGTGTGTGTGTGTGTGTGTGTGTGTGTGTGTGTGTTTGGGGGGCTGTCTTTCTGTCTGTGTGCTTGCTGCATGTCTGTTCCCTTACCATCAACAAAAGCCTTTCTTTACCACTAATTGTGTCTGCTCCTTTCTCCTCTGTCAAATTTTCTCCTGTTACAAGTTGAGCTCCAGATTTTTCTTGCCTTTTAATTCTTTAACTGGCAGAAAAAAATGAATCTGATCAATCCCCAGAACAGTGGTTCTCAACCTTCCTAATGCTGTGACACCTTAATACAGTTCCTCAGGTTATGGTGACCCCAACCATAAAATTATTTCATTGCTACTTCATAACTATAATTTTGCTACTGTAAATATCTGATATGCAGGATATCTGATACGTGACCCTCGAAGTGGTCACAACCCAGAGATTGAGAACCACTGCCCTACATGGTAACAGCATCATCTAGGGGACAACACTTTTAACACCTGAACTTTCGGGGAACGCAGTATGACCTCATCCAAACCATATTAACACATTATACTTTGTGGATCCAAAAGAAAACTCCTGGGCCGAAGACACGGTTAAGTAGTAGAGCACTAGCCTAGCATTGTGACGCTTTGGGTTCAATTCCTAGCATCTGGCATCCATCATTTGAGATGTAGCTTGAATTTTTCCATTTCTTCCCAACGCGACCCACCTAGAACAAAATACTTTTGCTTCTACTCCACCCCATGGTAGAGCCTCTGGTACTCCGCCTTGTGGTAGAGCCTCTGAACTGGTCTCTAACAGCCTCTTGACAACTCCCTGCTGATGTTCTGCTGCTCTTGGGAAAGCGTCATGCCTTAAAACAAGATTTCTCCAACTTTAGACAGCAACCCTGGCTTGCTGCTTTCACGGAGGCACACTGTACCTCCTTGACCTTGCTTTGCTCCACGTTATGGTACTACTTTGCCAAAAGACCCCTTGTGATTACATCAGGCCACACCTAGGCCATACAAGCTAATCTCCCTATTTGTCCTATTTGGTTTCTGTTGCTTCAATAAACACCATGATCAAAAGCAACTTGGGGAGGAAAGGGTTTATTTCATCTCACAGCTTACAGTCTATCACTGAGGGAAGACAAGGCAAAAGCCTGAAGCAGAAGTTATGAAGAACACTGATTACTGGCTTGCTGCCTGGCTCATGTTCAATTACCTTTTACACAGCCCAGGTCAACCTGCCTAGGGCCAGTACTGCCCACAGTGGACTGGGTCCTCCTCCATCAGTCAGCAATCAAGAAAATGTCTCACAGACCAATCTGGTGGAGGAGATTCTTCAACAGAGGTTCCCTCTCCCCAGGTATGCAAACTGACAACCAAGGTTCACTATCATACTACCTTAGGGAAAACTGATTAACTGTTCTACTTTTGTTCAACATGAAGTTGAAAGTTCCGACCACGTTCCACAGAGCACGCACAGCATGGCTTCCTCTTCTTACTGGGCCTGCTTCCTGCCTCCCTGTGTTTCAGCCTCTCAGCCTTGTCTAGTTCTCAACTGTGCTGTTCCATTCAGCCTCACGGGCTTCACATGCTATCCTCACTGCCCTACCTGAGGATCCTTTATCTGGCTGGCTCTTGATCAAGTCTCCCAGTATCTCTAAAGTCACCACATTCACAGGGTGGGTACTCTCTGATTTCCCAGCCTACCCCTAAGCTCTTTCTACACTGCCATTCTTTCTCCTTCATAGTTTCCTCAATAACTGAAGTTAGGGTTTCTCTGTGTGATTAAATAATCATAATAATCATATAAATATGTTAGGTCTGTCTTTCTACATCACACCGCAAACCCATAAGAGACAAATCCAAAAAAACCCTCATGATCATTAACTGGTTGCTGGCTTAAAAGATAAACAAGTGTCAACAAAGGTTATTTTAACAGCAGATTTAGGGTGCGGAGTATGAGTTGCACAAATTAAAGATTTCAGCATTTGCATTTTAGGCCCAGTGGGTCAGACCCAGCCAGTTGGCCACTCATTGCTTCATATCTCTATAACACACCGGAGTCTTCTGTCTGCTTGCAGCCCAAATATGCCACCCTTCCTACACTGAGAACTATTAGACTCTGCATTGTGCAGAATCTACCACACCAATCCTGGGGATAGACACCACTCCCCTATTCATGATCACTGGACAGATCATTAGAAAAACGTTTTAAAAACACTCGTGTTGTAGTATCTGGAATTGTTAGCAAATGAGGAATTCTTCCTTGACCTACAACTTCCAGGGACTTTTCCTCACAGGTCCTTTTCCAGTCAATGAATATCCTACATTCTGGAACCATCAGTGTTCTAGAACTAGAAAGTTCTAGATTTCAAACAAGTTTGTACTTAGAAAATTTACTGGGCTTCAAGCCTTAGTCCAATGATGCACATAGGTCAAGATAATTACCTAACAGTTCTTACAAAACCAAAGTACTAGATAATCCAAGTGCAACCCTATTTAGCAAGGCACCAGCCACACAATGTCCTGTGAATGTGTTCTGCTGTTCCTGATCCAGGGTTTCTGGCTCTTAACTACTTGGTTCTGCATCTCAGATGAATTCAGGTTATCCTCTAAGCTTAACCAAATACTATGAGAACAATTAGAAAGAACATCAAGAATATAGGGACACCTGTGTTACTCCTAGAAGCCTGGGAGACCAAGTTACATCATCAGGACATCCATCTTCACCCCAAGCAGTGAGCGTATGTGTAAAATGCACTTTCTAACTTAGAGGAGAGAGCCCACATGTCAGTTGCTACACACTTATGCCTACACATCCCTTGTGGAGGGTTGAATAAAAACGGCCCCCAGAGGCTCATATATTTGATCATTTAGACATCAGGAAGTGGAACTTTTTGAAAGGATAAGACTTAATAGGAGGTGTGGCCTTGCAGGAGGAAGTGAAGCCTTGCTGGAGGAAGTGTGTCACTGCTCCCACCCACTCTACCTATAGATCAGGACACAAAACTCTCAGCTACTGCTCCAGCACCTGCCAGCTTAGTGAGGCATCATACTAGCAACACTACTGAAAGAAATGTGGGCCAAGCTCAAGAGGTTTCAAGAGGAAGAATATTGGTAAGTGGCCTAGAAACCATTCTTGTGTTATTCTGGCAAAGAATGTGGCTGCTTTCTGCCCTCATCATAAAAATCTGCCTGAGGCTAAACTGAAGAATTTTAGAATAATGGTGTTGGCAGAAGAGATTTCAAGATGGCCTAGTAATGACTATATTGTATGGCTATTAGTAATCACTGTTATGTAGGTCTATAACGAAGAGGAGCAAGCTGGACAAGGAAAAATACAAAATGTACAGTTTGAAAAGAAAAAGAGCACCAGGAAATGTTTTGTTGGAGCCAAGTCCAGTGTTCATGGAGATAAAAAGTTTGAAGAAAAGCTTGATACTAAATAGAATAAAGGGAGTGATGACCTTAGGGCAAGATCTCACCCAGTTAAGATTCCCACTTGTAAAGATGAATTAAGGAGAAGATGAAGCAGTGAAGGAAACCATCACCAACAGAAAGCTGATGCAAATGTAACTGAAGGAAGACAGCAGAACTTGGCAGCTTCAGCCATGTGGTTCTGGCTTTAGAGTCAAGAATACAGAAACGGGTTGTGGAATCTCCCTCCTCAGCTAAGGACAGCTACTGAGACCTCGTATGTGTCAAGGGTGTCCCTGCATGGAGGCCCAGAGAAGCCAATGAGTGAAACTGTAAAGGTGAAGCTTGAGTTTCATTGGAGACAACAAAATGTTGGATATGTCAGAGTCATGAAATACCTGCCAAGGAGAGCTGCAGACTGAGAGTGGGACCAGCCCAAGACAGACAAGTATGATACAGTCAAAAAGATGAAAGGAACTGGAGATCTCAAAAGCACTTTGACATCAGACACAGTGATGTAGAATTTGGAGCTTACCCTGCTGGCTTTCAGTCTTGCTTTGGTCCAGTATTTCTTCACTATGCTCCATGTCCTCCCTTTTGGAACAGTAAGCTCTCAATTAATTGCTTTCTTTGCAAAAGTTGTCTTAGTCACGGTGTCTCTTCACAGCAACAGAACAGAAACTCAGACAATTCTTCCCTCTTTAGTCTTAGAAGCACTTTCTCTGTACTTGGCATCTACTTCCTATTTCATGGGTTTGGGTCATTTTACTCGCTCTAGCCTTCTCATGTGATTCCATCTATAGCAATTTACTCAAATGTAACTTACTTCAGCAGGTCTTCCCAGCAGCCCAGACACCCTCAGATACTACTTTCTTCCCACAAGTCACACTGCATACCCTGAGTGACATCATGGGGCAGGTTCTGATTCAGATCATGTTTGTACTCCCCTCTTCAAGTGTCAGAATCAAGAAACATTTCCTGAGGACTTGCTGGTTGAGATAAACTAATGACCAAGGGTTTAATTTCATCAGAAGGACAAGCAGTGAGAGAAGTCAAGACTTAAGGATGACTTTAGTAAGCATGTTCGCAGGATAGCCTTGGAGCTTACCAAGAAAAGGATGTGCTGAGGTAAGGAAAAAAAGATGAGATGTTTCAGGAGGCCATGTAGCTTAGCCCAGAACTGTAACTGAAAGACAAATCTCAGGAAGAAACTCAGAAGGCAGGAAGGCTCAGCCAGTAAGGTGCTTGCCACCAAGCCTGACCACCTGAGAACCCACATACATGGTGGAGGGAGAGAACTGGCTCCCACAAACTGTCCTCTGACACTTTATTGTGCCATTGTGTGTGTGTGCAAACACATGAAATGAATAAATAAGCAAACAAACAAATAAATAAAATACAATAAAAATAAAAAGATAAAATAGAAGAAACCCAACCAAGTAAGCGTTATAGTTCCAAGAACAATGAAAAGGATGGTTTACAGAGAAATCTGTAGTTGGCAACCAAGTTGCTAACAAGCTGAATTAGCCAAAGGTACCTAAGATGCCACTGTATGTGGTGATTCAAAGACTTATGGACATATTCTGGAAAGCAGTGTTGGCAAAAGCTGGCCTGCAGGACAGGACTATGGCTAAAAATGACAAGAATGTAACCATTCTTTCAAGCAGCCTGACAGAATGAGGAAGACCAAATCACAGCTCCGAGGAAGTGAGAGAAGCAACTGCGAATATAAAATATCAGTAAAAAAGGTGGCTCTGAAGACAAAGCAGGGACTAACATCTGAAAGCCATCACTGCACCGAGGATCAACACAGAGCAGAAAAGAGGGCTATGAAGACAACTGAGATGTGTGATCCTGGGAAAACCATTTTCCATTCCCTTAGCTAACTCATATTCTAGCAGTTATGAGTCAATATACAGAAACGACTTTTGGAAGAATTTAACAACTTCTATAAAGACTTTGTCAGTGTAATAAACAGTGTGTACTCTTACGGTGGTTTAAATGAAAATGGCCCCATAGGCTCACAGGGAGTAACACTATTAGGTGTGGCCTTGTTGAAGTAGGTGTGGCTTTGTTGGAGGAAGTACATCACTGGGGTGGGCTTTGACGTTTCAGATGCTCAAGCCAGACCCAGTGTGCCTATCTTTTCCTGCTGCCTCCTATCCAGACACAGAACTCCTGGCTCCTTTTCCAGCACTGTGTCTGCCTGTGTACCATCAGGCTTCCCACCATGATGGCAATAGACTAAACCTCTATAAGCCAGCCCCAATTAAATGCTTTTCTTTAAAAGAGTTGCCATGGTTATAGTGTCTCTTCACAGCAATAAAATCCTAGGAAAACTCTTAAACAAAGGTCTGTTACTTTTAAGCCCTCCTTATGTCAGAGGATACCTAAAGCCTGCTCTAACCTAACAATTGCAGGGAACTACTTACTCCATTCCCAGCAAAGAGAGAAGTGGACAAACAGCTGATAAAGTCAAAGCAGGGACAGTAACTTTGTAAATTTTCCTGCAGGCTACCATTTCATAAAGGAGGAAGTGTCCCAGGGTCCCTCCCTCCCCAGTAGATAAGAAAAATGCCAAGAACTCACAGAACTGTCTGCTTCCTCTGCCAACCTGCCTTGCTTGAGCAGAAAGACTAAATAAAACCATCACAGACATTGTTTGTCTTCATAAGTAAAATAGTGAAATGGGATAAGGTTTATTTATTTCTCCTTAGTTATCTCATTTTGGGGTGTCAATACCAGGACCCAGGAAATGCTGCAAAGTCTGCAGAAATTTTCCATATTCTAACCACTTCCTGGAGGCTTTAAATAGGGGAAGGGAGATTGCTTCTGAGTAGGGCCACACCAGGGTCAGTGACAAATGCCTTCAAAATATTTGTAAAACAGTTTCACACAGTAGGTCTTTTAACATAGGAGTAAGAGGAGGTATTATTTTCAGACCATGAATTACACCTTATGGCCATGGAGACTATCAAAACTACAAGGGAACAGACAAAATCATTTAACAAAACCTTCCCTCATAACAAAAAGAATTTGGTCAGGAATGACAAATGTTATCTGCACTGATATTTAAAGTACACAGTGGTTGGGTTTGCTTTACTTTTCTATTTGGATTTTAAATCTTCCCAGATGTGCACAGCTTAGGGTAACAATTTTATTCCCTGGACAAAGCCAGACAAGCTTCACAGATGCTTCTTCTTCCAAAAGAAACTCACAGATCATTAGTGAAACCCATAAAAGCAAAGTTTATTTAAAAAATAAATGAAATAAAATAAAAACTAAGCTGTGGTGGTGGCTGGAGAAATGGCTCCATGATGCTCTTCCAGAGGATCAGGGTTTGGTTCCCAGCACCCATTCCAGTTCCAGGAGATCTAATGCCCTCTTCTCACATCTGAGGGCACTTCATGAATGTATTGCATAAACATGCATGGAGTCAAAACACCCATATACATATAGCAAAATATTTTTTCAAAAACTAAGCTGTGTTTATTGACAATATTAAAGTGCTCACAGAAGAAGAAGAAAAACAGTACCAGCAGATAATAAAACAGAATGGCATAGGGAGCAAAAAACAAAGGCTGTATGTTCATTATGATTAACAAAAGTCAGCTTGCCTAGCAAAACTTAAGAAAAGTCACATGATTTCACGGAAAACTGGGCCTTTTTTAAAAACAGGGAAATGGTGACGTAACAAACCAAGTATACACGAGACAGTCACAGTCACGGGATCCTTCGTAATTCTCACCAATGTATAAATGGCCCAGTAGTACAAATATGTGTGTGATCCTGAAGGGAAAATGAAAAAGGTGAGCAGCAAACTCTTAGTTCACGCCTGAGTCAGTCACTGTCAAGAATTCAACAAAATCTGTTCCCCAGTTGAATATGCTACAGGAAACATAACATGTTTCCAAGATTTGAAGTAGGTAACCTTCAACAGAATATATATACTGGTGGTGGGTGTTTGTTGTGGGGGAAATAAAAAGAAAGGCTGTTAATAAAAACCCACACCTATCCACATATAGACATGGTTACTGATATAACATGAGGATACCTAATAGTTAACACTGAAACAGAGTGCATTAACATCTATAAGCAATTTTTATCCCAATGCTAAATGTTTTTGCTAAATCACATCCACCCAAGTACTTTCCTCTGACCTGAACTGATTACAGTATTATATGTATGAATCAAAAATATCTGGCGACTCTCATGATGGATTGGAATGGAACCATGTGTACTCGAATCCCAATCAATGGGCTCATTTCTAAGTGGGTATGAACTTTTAAACATGGGGGAGTTTACTGATAGACTTCACCAGAAATACATTCAAGACGGTGAAAGTGGTGTTACTGGTCATAGCAAAAGGATTATTTCAACAATAGACTATGAGGAATAGCAAAAGGGTTATTTCAAGAACAGATTATGAGGGATAACAAAAGGGTTATTTCAAGTATAGACTGGGAGAGTTATTAAAGTCTACTCAATGGTTAGCTTAGCATCTGGGGTAATTTCACATACTAGGTCCACAGACTTCTTGAAATGCGATTCTGTCCGTCAACTCCTAAGTTTTAACTTCAGTGTACATTTTCTCACTACTACAGTTCCATAACAAGATCTGCATAGTCTTGGCAAACAGATCTCAATCCTCATTCGTGGCGAGTTGAAGTTTGAGCGAATGAATGAATGGATGGATGAATGAATGCAAAGTATCAAAAACAAAAACAAAATGCCTGACACAAGACCCACTGAAGGCAAACAAAGAAGGATTCCAGATCATTGTTCTGGCCATGGAAAGAAAACATGTAAGAACGTCATCCCCTGAAACTCATAAAGAGGATTCTCAAAGCTCTGTGGCTCCAAAAAGGGGAAGGAGCAATGAGGGTGCGGGGGACCAAAGGAACTAGCAGGGTTCGTAAGCCAGTAACTCCAATTGGAAACAAAACATAAAATAGTAAGAGGAAAAAGCGAAGACGGAGAAGCCCCCGGAAGTAAAATCAACAATCGGGAAAGGAAAGCAATAGCGTGGAAGCGGCCACCGAACGTTCCCACAGCTCAAAGCCGCAGGACCGCGGCCCACTGGAGGCCCTGACACCGGGGACACCCACGACCCCGGAACGCAAACCCGAAGCCCGAGGCACGGCGGGGGCGAGTTCCCGGGAACGCCTCCCGTCCTTCTCAAGCAACCCCGCCCACTGGGCCCGCCCCGTCCCGCCGGCTACTCACCGGATTCGCTTCCTACATAACGGTGCGAAATCGAGCGGAGAGAGCCTGGGGGAGGGGCTAGCCGCGGGGTCGGTATGATGGGCCTTTTTCGAGGATCTCTGGGAGCGAAGGGACCGCAAGGCACCCTTTATGGAAGCCTTCCTTCTCCCCCTCCCCGTCACAAGCTGGCGTCTTCGGACCATCGAACCTCCCGACTTCCGCCTGGATCCAGCCAATCCGTGGTGGTCCCGCCCACCACAAAAGATCGCTCCGCCCCCGTGGAGCCCTTCGGAACGTCCGCGCATGTCGTCGCGGGTGGGCCTTTGCCTGGGTTGTGAAGCGTTTAAAGCCAGCCGTCCTTCCCCACCACGTGATCCTCAAGCTTGGCAGGTTGTATTTTCTCCTTGCAGAACCCATGTCTAGTAAGATCACAGTATACCGAGTCGAATGGCCAAGTGCTAGGCCCGAGAAACCCAGCTCGACCAATGGCATTTCGGTGTAGCTCCAAACCTCTTTGTTTCCTTCTCCCTGGAAGTGGACATGTTGATAGTTCTACGTACGAGCGTAGCGGCTACCTTACTGAAATCAAATACTTTGGTGTTTGCAATACAGGAAAGAAAAGTGCGTTATTGGCTAGGCGTCATTGGGCTTGAAAGTGAACACTGAACCTATGTGCTGTCCCTGTCCTTACGGATTTTAGAATTGAAAGAAGAAAGCAAACATTTGGAAATGCAAGAAGATATAACGTGAAATTATAGACAGCATGGCAAGTACAGAGATCTCTGAGCACGTTTACCTAGAGTGTCTTGAAAGCTAAGGCCACAAGCAGGTTCTAGCGCACTAAGAAGGTCGAATGTCCTTAAAGGCAATGAAGTAGTGTGGGACTATATGTATATTCTCTTCAGACGTTTTCTAAAAGAGATCAATGAATACCCAGATTTTAGAACCTGATTTTTTTTTTCACATTTTAATATGACATCTGCCCATTCCCATATGTATGAATCTATTTCATTAGACTGATGGTGTTCCATAGTTTACACATTAACACGCACATACGAAATAATCTACTGTGATAGACACAAGGTTTTCATATTCGCAGAAGTTCCTGTGATCACTATTTTTTTCAGGCATTCACTCATTACCCTATTTGGAACTAATTCTTAGAAGTGAAACTTCAATAAAGAAAAATGTTGCCAAAATAATTATTGAATAGCATAATCTGTTCTTTATTCACTATTTTGAAATACAATCATTAGTGAGAAGTTAAATTTGCATCTGCTTATTCCTATGCTATACCATGCTATTATAATACATAGATACCTAATGTGCTTGCTCTTTCATAAGGAACATCGTCTAACTTTCCTTTTCAAAATAATGAGGTAAGTTTGTTTTTTTTTTTTTTTTCCAAAATAATGAGTTCTCATTTAGAACACACTTCTTCCTTTATTTAGGTCATGTATCGGGATGGTGGGTTCTGGGCATTGAACTCAGAACCTCATACATGCCAAACATCTAGGGCTCCACCACTGGGTTATAACTTTACTCCCTAAAGTCTTTGATATCTTTAAGTGCATTTAAGATAGTTTTACAGAGATTTGCCCAATTCTTATGTGTTTTGTTTTGGATATTTTGTAGCTTTTTTTTTTTTTTTTGAGTGGATAGCTTTGCTGTAATTTAGGAAAGCTGTTGGTTTTTATGGATTTACCATCTGTCATACTAACCTGAAAATGTCTTATTAGTTCTATAATTTATCAGCCAATCTGTGAATTTTATACATACAATAATGTTGCCTACAAATAAGATAATACTCTAAAACCTCAGAAAATTTTCAGAGATTATAGAACAAGACAATAGCCATTCGGTTTTAATGTAATAAAATAAGAATGGGTCTCTAGCTGATGCTCAACACTAAAAATACATTATTATTGATAAATCAGTTTCCTTTCTATCTCTACTACATAAAAGGCTATTAACTGCTATCACTTGTTTCTTCCATTTCATGGTTATATCTTTTTCAATCTAGGCCATCAATATAATGAATGACATGAGTAGATTTACTAAGCTCCAATCCACCCTCACATTCCTGAGCTAAACTCTACTTGTCATAGTATATTCATTTTAGAAGACGTTCTTAGTTTAATTTATCTTTTATTTAGGATGACAATTTATTCTGGGTATGATGGCACATGACTGTAATCTCAGTGCTTGGGGGATGGAGAGTTTGAAGTGAACTGGAGTTAAATAAAGAAAGCCTGATTGCCTTTAGTAAGTTGTGGATCCTGATACCAGCCCTGAGAGATATGAGCAGTAGCATTTGAAGCAACTTTGGAATTAGTCTTCTTCAAAGGCAGAGTTGGTCTTTAAGAAGCAAGTTAGGACAAGGTAGTCAATCTTTTGTGGGCTGGGGGTTATGCTTCATTTCCTTGAAGCCTTAGGGTGACACAGGCTGCTGACAAAGGGGATGGGATGGGAGGGAACGTGACTAAGGTTAGTGTATGTTGGCTAAATAGACCCTAAAACACACTGTCACATCCTAAAGTAACAGGAAGAAAACCAAAAATAGCTACACAAATTTTAGAGATACTTTTTCTTATTATTGATTTAAGAAATTGAAGAATAGTATGAGGAAGAATTGTGGACAGTTCTTAAGCCACAAGTTAGTAGCTGCTAGGGTTTTAACAGAATAAGTAATATTAAACATGATTTTTAAAAAAAACTATGGTTTTAGAAATGGAAACCTTTACACGAAACTGTGTACTTCTAGTTTCCCTGTACGATAAATTGTCACTTGTCAACCACTGGCTTCAACCATGCTGACCCTTTTAGGCTTGGAGTGGGGCTCTATTCCTCATTGAAATGTCCAACCTGGGCTCTTTCGGGTGTGGATAATTTACCTCTTACCTTGTTGATGAGTGAAATGAATCTTATACTTTCTAAAATATTCCAGTGGAGAGCAGCTTCACTGCCGACTCCCAGACTCTGGGAGGGGGTTGCTAATGACCGGGGCTCAACCTCTCCAGGCTTGCCAGGGACTACCTTCCGTGTGTAAAGTCTGCAGTTTCCCTCTGATGTTATAGTACAGCACCCAGCAGGGGAGCCTCTCTGTTTCATTGTACTGGGGGTGGGGGGTGGGGGTCCGGAGCCGCAGCCACATGTGTGGATTGCAGGCACGAGTGTGACTAGTTGTATTATTTCATCTCTTGTGTTGCCGTACTTGTGGAGGTGTCAGAAGCCAAGCTAAACCCAGCCCAGGGATTTCTGGGTGACTGGAAGACTTTTAGGTCTTTGGATGCCAGGGAGGATAAGAGGGAGTGCAGAATGGGAAAGGATAGATCAGAGGCAAAGAATAGAGAAGAGCTTTATAGGGAATCTGAAAATTATCAGATGCACTGATGGATGAAGACAGGGCCAGACTGAAATTGTAGGGGTGGGAGATGAATTTCTCCTATGCCAATAAGGAGAAAAGAGAACCAAGCAAGTGGTAAGATACAGGATGCAACATCACTTATTATTTTAATATTATTACCATAATTTTAATTCCTTTCATATTCTTCCTTTCCTTCCTTTCCTACATCCATTAGTCCAAATGTAGCTATTAGGCATCACAGTCTCCAGACTTTTGCCCCACGCCCACGTGAGCCTTTCTTGCCTTTGAATTTTAGAATACTTTTTAAGTTGATATAATTAAAGAGAACATTTACTGACCATGTTATACAGAGCTCCATATAACTGTTTAGTTTCTCCAATCTTTATACTCTGGTTTCAAATAAACCACATATTAGCTGGATTTTGTTGTAATCATTTCCCACATGCGTGTAACATACTTTGACTATATTCCTGCCTATTCACTTGTCTCACCCCCTCCCCCTGGTTGCTTTTTGAACAGCCACATTCACAGCCAGAACTTGAGGGGCACTAGGAAAGGATATGAGGAACAGGCTTCTGTATCAGAAAGGAGAAGAGGGGCCTGGAAGAAGGCTCAAACTGAGAGAGGAGGGGCCAAAAGAGAGCGAGAGAGTGCTGGAGAAAGCACATTTGCACCCTCTGAATGTAAAGACCCAGCTCTGAGAGGGAGCCAGCACTCTCTGGGCCCCAGAGCCTGCCCTGCTGTTGAAGTCTGACAGTTAACAACCCCAACAGGACTTCAGAGGTGAAAGAAGCAGGTGAAACATTTGCAGAAGCTGAGATAAGCATTCCTGGGAAGGAATTATTTTTTAAAAAAAACATCAAAATGCAATCCCCACAAATTTTAATTAGCAAACATGACAAGGAATTAAATTCGACCTTTAAAAAAAATGAAGTGCTAAGTAACTCGCCCACACTCACTGGGAGGACTCCATTGAAAACACCAGTGATTATTAGCTTGAGCTGCTGGGGGAAATTATCCAAGCACAAAGATGGGCATCAGCATTCCGCTCACAGCAGCAGGCAAAAGCAGCAGCTGAGATGTGTGGCCATTCTAATTAGAGGATGCAGCCTTCTGAAAGGACTCTGGAGCCACCACATGCCTGGCTGGGGCTTTCCTTCCAGGAATGCCACGTTCAAGTTTTGGTCATCACCACATTTTTTTTTAAGGGTGTAAAAGGAATGACTGGAGCAGAGAGAGCACATAGGGCTTAGGAAGGGGTGCTAGAAGCTTTGATATGGAAAACAGAAAGCTTGCAAACCCAAAGGCCTGAGAAGTGATCTAGAAAAGCATGTGAGGAGGTGAGGGAGAGATAGCTTTGCAGTAGCAGAAAAGAGCAGGTGGAGGGTGGACTGCCCACACTCAGGTCACTTTAGATCCGTGGCTCCAGCTTGTTCCCTAAGAACACACCCAGGGACATCAAGAAGTTGCAGCCAACTATCTAAGTTGAATTGTTGAATTACTCCTCAATTCTTCATTCTCCAAATGGAGTAGCTTCCATGTTCCAGCCACCCCCAGTTAAGAAAAATGAAAACAAAATCCTTACCTTTGTGCTACTGACTAGCAGGGTTCAAATGGCCTTGAGATGGAGCAGAGAGGAGGCTAGTAACAATGTAATGTGGTAAATAAGTACGTTATAGAGTTCAGGGTAAAGAGCGTTCTAAGGACCCAGGATAGGCCTGGGAAAAGGTAACATTTGGGAGCAACTCAGAGGAGACAGGAGGTACAGATGAATAGAGATCATAACAAAGTGTTCCAAGTAAAGGAGGAGACAGTCAATGCAAAACTATGATGCAGCAACAATGCATGGTTGCATGGAGGTTAGAGAAAGAAAATGAGTGAGTGAGTGAGTGAGTGAGTGAGTGAGTGAGTGAGTGAGTGTGTGTGTGAGAGAGAGAGCACTTTGGGAATAGTGTGCGTGTGCCGCAATTTGAACAGAGCCTGTTGTAATAATTAGCCAACATTCACATGGGACTAAGCATGTGCCTGATGCTGTTATAAGCTCTTTACTTATGTGTACATATCTATGTGTATACATGTATCCATGAATTTATAGGTGTATATACATGAAAGCAAATATACTTGGCTAATAATCTCATGAAATAGCTACTTTATTGCAACTGTTTTTCTTGCAAGGAAACTGAGGCACAGAAAAGATAGTGTGCTCAAGGGCTTAACCTTGGTACTCCAGAGCCCAAACCCCTAATTGCTACCTTACACAATTTCTCAGTGTGAGTTTAAGCTGCCCGCTTCTGCCTGTTCAACACCAAATGAATTCAGGTGTCCTCCCAAGAAAACATACACTTCGCTTTCTTAAGGAAAACTGTGTTGCTTGCTGTTGTATCACCCATGACCCTTACCCTAGCTCTTTGTTCTGCTTCCTAACTCTCAGTTCCAGAGACACTCTTTTCTGCTAGTCCTTGGTGGCCAAGGCCTTTGCTTGCCAAGTCAAGCACACGTCTGTGGGAGGAGCTTTGGCCCAGTCTGTGGGAGTGGTGGGGGTGCCAACAGGTCAGAGGCAAAAACGCATGACCCGAGTTTAAAACTGTATTTTTCCGTTCCCTCTACTATAAAAGATACCACATAGTGGGGAGGTATTTGTAGTGCCCCTCCTCCCCTCAGCCCCTGGCTTTCAATGCACTTCAACTGTTTATCTCAAGGCTAGGTACCTTCCTACTAAGAGCTACTGAATTCAACACTGGGAATAGCCATGCTGAATGCGAGTGAATTATACATCAATAAATCTGTAAGATTTCTTTTTAAAAGTTAGACTCATGCTTTTTTTCTCCTCCTATTGTCCTCCCTCTGATCCCCTTCTTCCTTCCCAGAGTGTCCATAAACACAGAGCCCCACTCTAAAAGCTGCCCACTATTCCCAGATCCTAGAGCACTGTGGTGCTCTGCCCACAGTGACAGCTCTGTATTGACTCCAAGCTTCAGAGCATTATGCTGAGGGTGGGGCTGGGAGTTTTTTCATTATACTTTCAGTTTCCATTTTCTTTGTTAGAAAAAGAATCTAATCTTTCATGTTTAAATAAACCTGTCTATTATGACCCAGAAGGCCACATTCACCTACTTTGAAGCCCTTTCTTGCTTGTGACTTGCTGCTTCAGGGAAAAAGGAGAAAAGAGATCAGGATGCATTGTTAATGAATAAAAAGGGTCAGGAGTCTCCAGCACTTCTGGCTTGTCCAATCGCATGATACTGAGCCAATCCAATTCCACTTTGTAGCCTCCATCTCTGTCGAAAATGAATGAGCTATGTCTAAAATGAATGGTTTGGTCTTGGTGGTCATCAAGGTTGCTGGCATTTCTTGAAGTTTGTTACTGTAATAAGATACAATCAGATGTGAAGCTCAGATGCAAGGCTCCCACAGGTGTGCAGAAGGTCCTATTCCTGCCTTTGAGGAGTTTTCCACAGACTGCAGGAGACTCCAGTGTTCCCACACAATGAGCTTACATAGGCACAAGCCACCCAAACAAGACAGAGACAGGAAGCTTCAGGAATGAGTCTCTGATCCAGATCAACTTATGTTGGTGCAAATATAATGACATGGAAACTTTTTTTAGACTCATGCCTGGTCTTTTTTTTTTTTTTTTTAAATTTCATATGTGTGTGTGTGTGTGTGTGTGTACAATTTATTCACTTTATATCCCAATTGTAGCCCCTTCCCTCATTTCCTCCCAATCCTACCCTCCCTCCCTCATCTCCCCTATTCCCTTCCCCTAGTCCACTGATAGAGAAAATCCTCCTCCCCTCCTATCTGTCCCTAGCCTATCAAGTCTCATCACGACTGCCTGGATCCTTTTCCTCTGTGGTCTGGCAAGGTCGCCCTGCCAGGGGAAAGTGATTAAAGAGCTCATGTGAGAAACAGTCTCTGCTCCCCTTACTTGGGAACCCACGTGAAGACTGAGCTGCCTATGGGCTACATCTGAGCAGGGCGTCTAGGCCCTCTCCATGCATGGTCCTTGGTTGATGCATCAGTCTCTGCTGGCCCCCTGGGCCCAGATTTTTTTTTTCTTTCTTTCTTGGTCTCCTTGAGGAGTTCCTGTTCCCACCAGGTCCTTCTATCCCCCCTTCTTCCATAAGACTTCCCACATTCTGCCCAAGGTTTGGCTGTGTGTCTCTGCATCTGCTTCAATCCCCTGGTGCATGGAGTCTTTCAGAAAACATCTGTAGTAGGCTGCCTTCCTGTTCCCTCTCTTACACCACTTCCAGTAGCTATCCTGTTTGCCTTCTGAATGAGAATTAAGCATCCTCCTGAGGGGACTTGGAAACTCTTACCTTACCACCCGATGGACTCTTTGGGCCAGGTCACCATAACATACCTCCTCGATGGCCCCAAGCGTAACTCCTGCCCTAAGGTATTGTTTCTGTCTGATAAACAATTATTGACATTATTCCAGACCCCGAATAAGCCTGAAGCTGCAATAGGAATGTATATAATAGTGTACTCTTCCAAGCCCAATAAAGCAAATATGGTTTGGCATGGCATTAAACAAGACCTACCTGGCAACCAGTTCTCAAAAAGCATTGTGCTGAAGGAAAAACAAAACAAAACAAAACAAAAACCTGTCCTCTGTTGTAGAGTATTTGATGCAACTTATGATCTCTCCCTTGCATCAGCTCCAGACTTGCCTTCCAGGGCGACACCTAAGCTTTTCTGAAGGCCCCTAGTCACATGTTCTCACCAGTCTGAACATGCCAGGGGTTCTAAGAAAGTGAAACTAGAAAGAAATAGGAAAAAAAAAATTTTTTTGTGATGTCTCACACTGAACACTTTCATTGTCACTCATCCTAAGGTATTCTTACAGCTCTAGTTTTCTGGTCTTGTACTCAGAGTGGGGACCAAAAGCATCCAGGTTTGGAAAGGACCTTGTATGCTAAGTCTTGCCTCTATGACTTGGTGCCATTCAGTATTTGACTTGGGGGTGTCTTCCAATCTGCATGTTCTGGGTACAGAACGGATAGCCTCTTCTGCTCTGTGACTGGAAATTTTGTTTATTTCTAACACAAGATGGCGCTGGCACACAGGCAACAATTTTTCTGATAGGAGGAGGGCAAAGCCCATGCACAGAGAATTCCTGTGTTTTGGGAGGAAAAAGCCCAGCTTTTGTGAAGGCCATGTCCAAAGGACTCTGCTGTGCCACGCTACTTTATTCAGGATAACGGAGACAATAATGCTAACGTGTACTTCATAGTAGAGATATTTAACCTAAAATGGAAATCCCTTAAAAACAGAGATAGATGTTTAAAACAGTCTGTCAAGATTAGAGGTAGGTGGTCAGGAGCGTGTGCTGAGTTCCTGTGATCAAAGGTGATGGGTCTTGTATTCTGACATGGGATGTGTCTTGACCGCTTAGTTCGGATGTAGACTCAGGTAGTGAGATTGCTTTATGTACAGTGGAGTCATTCAGAGGTTCTCAGATGGGCTGTTTGATAAGTAGTTCACTGTTTAATCGGTAACCGCCAACTATGTTCTGATACCTTAACCTCTGAGGACAAAGCTGGGATTAGGAAGGAGTTTGCTTGTGCTCAGTCTCCCTCCCTGATCCTTCATGAATCTCCACCTTGCAAGCTCCCCCACACCCCCAATCTGTTTAAACTCTTGTGGTAACGTCAAAAACTGCCTACCCAGAGAAGCAGGCAGCCCACTGAGCGTCTAGATGTTTCCAAGAGCTAGAATGTTCTTCCTTAGAGCCAACATGTGCTGATTTACCATAAAATATGTTACGGTCATATTGCCAGCCGTAGCATGTCAATTGCTATGTTTCTATGATTGGAGCCAAAATATGATTAACTTTCATGATTATGCCACACTACTTTTTCTTTGGAACGGTTGGTCAATTAAAACTTCTGTGTCAGCAAAACAAACCTCTTATGTCATTCATGTGAATATGACCTGACAAGAACTGTTCCCATCGTTGCATATGAAGTCCACTGTGTGTATATGGGTGTGGTATGCAGGTAGGCATGAGTGTCCCTGTGTGTGGGGGCCAGAGGTCCATAGTGGGTGTATTCCGCTCTTGCTCTCTAGTTTATTTTTTGAGACAGGGTCTCTTACTAAATCCAGAGTTCACAGATTCCACTAGGCTGGCTGGCCAGTGAGCGCCAGAGAGTCTCCCTGTTTACCCTCCAAATGCTGGGGTTACAGACCTGTGTCACCCCATTCAACTTTTACATGTTCTGGGGATCCGCACTGCGAGCCTCATGCTTGCCCAGCAAGCCCTTTCCCCACTCAGTCATTTCACAACCCATGTGATTCACATTAAAAACCAGAACACAAGAGTTAAGCCTTCTGTTGTTATAAAGTTTTAAGCTGTGGAAATTACTGAGAACTGTTTAGTACTGGGTCTGCTACCAGACGTTCTGGGATACGAAAGTCTGTTCCTTCTCTCACACACCTGCCCTGTTTATGATATTGAGCACAAGAGTTAATTTTTTCAAGCAGCATCAATTTCCTTATCTCTAAAATGGATAGAGATGCTATTGCTACCTTCTTCATAGGTTGGTTACAAGTTATATGCAATAATTACTTAGAAAAAGTCTATTTCCCACAATTTGTAGCACCTAGTCAGTGATCAATAAGCATCCGTTACTGTTAATAGTTATCTGCTTAGCCCTCATATCAGCCATTCTCCTTTGTGTCATGAGAAAATCTAATGACCGTCTCCTCTTAAGACAAAAAATATTCTCCCGAAAGCATAAAAGCGAGCTCATGGCCCCCACCAGCTTCCCTTCCTGCTGCTCTGCACGCTGATCAGCACTCTGCAGGTGTAAATCCCAGCCCAGCCTCGCCTGTCCTCATGGCGGCCAGCCAGTTCCCCTTCTTATCACACTGCAATTATGATGGGTCTTGTCAAAGGCCAGGCTGAAAGCAAGGAGAGTTTTGATGTCTCTTCTCTCTACCAATCTAATATCCCTATCAAAAAAGGAATAAATGAAGACATGTTTTGTTTCAGAGATTTGGGGTTGGCTCGGAGCGATCTCTGCTTTTCTAAAGACATACAAAGAGTCTACTTAATAATCTGTTCAGTTGATGGGTTAAAAGTGGCGAAATTGTGGGTTATTTGCCTTTCGTTTCTATTATTATAATAATGTTTGTGGAGTAAATAGCTTTTTAAAATTCTGTTCTAGAATTCTGCCAGGGGTAATTGTCAGGCTGGCTGGCTTATAGTTTTTATAATATGCCCCTTCCCCCTTTTGAAAATGGGGACAACTTTGTCCGTCTCTTGTCTGTTAACAGTCCTCCCATTCTCCATGCTTTTTCAAAGGTTATTGACAATGGTTCTGAGAGTTCTTTGAACAACCTGGGACGTGATTTGTCTAAGTCTGGAGATTTGAATTTATTAAGGAGGGTGAAAAGAGCGCCACACTGGTTTCCAGCCCTGGTTTGCCATGCGCTAGCCCAGAGAACCCAGGCAGCTTTTGATTTTGTTTTAGCCTGGTTTGGCCCCATCTGTGAAATAAGGCTTTTGGGCCAGATGAAGATGTGTTGAAGGTCACATCAAGGTCTAATGGCTTCTATGTCCTAAGTCAGCAAATATTTTCCTACTGACTTTTCTCACTTATCTTGGCTCTAAATAGCCTCTCAATAATTTTTTTCTGTCCTCTTTTATTTTGAGTATCCGTTATTTTACAGTCATTTATTTATTTATTTTGTGTGCATGTGCACACATGCCACACAGTTGAGGGTGTGGCAGTCAGATGACAAGTTGTGGAAGCTGGCTCTTTCCTTCTAGCATGTGGCTCTAGGGACTGAACACAGATCATTGGGCTTGGTGGCAAGCTCCTTCCCTGCCGATCCATTTCACCAGCTCTGAGCATCCTTTGATTTAGAATCCAGACACCTTATTGTGGCACTTATGACTTGGACACTGTGATTCAGTACAGTTGTATCTTCTATTCTTCTGGAGGACAAACCTCTGCACCTTGCATCACTCCCTGGGTATGTGTGTCCTGTGCATGATCCTCTGGGGTCTTTTGCTAAGGTCACTTCCCTAAGTTGGACTATTTTTCTAGCTGTCTCAACCAGATCCCAGCCCTGCTCTCAGGCCCCATTGGGTTCTAATGCTCCCGTGGGAAGTATTTTATAGACATCCTGAGTTGCCCACATGTCTCCTGTGTTCCATGCACATCTCTGATAATTTTTCACAATACCTTGTGGCATTTGGGTGTGGGTGCTCATTTCCCCCTTATGGATTCACATGTCTGAGATCCTGGCCTTTTGCACTGCCCCGAATTAGAGGTGAACACTCTTCTGGGGGACACTCAATAAATTCTTAGAGGAACATAGGCATGAATATGAAGGCATTATCAGGAATTTCCCTTTTAATCAGAATGTTTGAGTAATTAATACATAGAAGTTTTTGTATTTTTCATCTTAGGGTTCATAGAAAGTAGAGCCATTACAAGATTAGTTAATACTAAGAAAGCGTTTTATTTGAAGACACAGAAAGGATTTTAGTATACTAGGGGAAATGAATATCGAACTGAGTCACTGCCCTTCCTATCACAGTGATCTGAGAAAAGTTCCAGACTATGCAGAAATAGTAACGGGTTGAGGATTGAGTCCGACTCACAATAGTTCACCTAGCTTAGCCTTCCTGCAGGGTCACAGAAGCCTCATGGGTCTTCTCCGCATCCACCCCTTTTTCTCAGGGCTGGGAATCAAATTTGAGCCATGCATGGAATAAGCAAGCAGTCCCTCACTGTGTTGGCTACCTAACATCAAAGTAGCTTAGATCTGTGGATTGGGATCCAAACACATCTTATTTAGTAAGTGGTATTTTAGTTAGTTAGTTACACTTAAGCCAGGGTCTCACAAGTATCCCAGTCTCCCTTTGAACACATCATGTAGTCCATGGCCTTGGACTTGTGACCCTCCCTACCTCTCTTGTGCTGGGATTATAGGCATGTGCCATAGCTCCTGGTTATACACAGTGCTGGGGATTGAAGTGAGGTTCTGTGTGTCTTGAGCCAGCACTTCACCACCTGAGCTATATCCCTAGCCCCTGGTTATATTTTCTAATAAGGGGAAGTAACTTTCCGGTGCTCTATATTTTACCTTGTATAAACATGGAAGGTTTAACTGTATTAATACACAGAAAGGGAGAATTATCACTGCCTCCACCACATTTGCAAAGCTATAAGTTATGATAAGTAAGCTTTTAAATTTTTTTCTAAATTTCTAAATTTTATTTGTATGAGTGTTTTGCATGCATGCATGAATGGATATGCACCAGAATGGATGTGTACATGTGGTGCTTGAGGAGTTCAGGAGAAGACACTGGATCTTTTGGAACTGGAGTTTCAGATGGTTGTGTGCCACCATGCAGGTGCTGGGATCAAACTGGGGTGCTCAGCAAGAGCAACAAGTGCTCTTAAGAGTTGAGTGGTCTCTTCAGTCTCGTAAGTAAGCTGAAAAGAACAATTAGGCTCCCACCATTGCTGTAACATTACATGGGAAATGACTGGCGGTTAGACTTTAGCTCAGTGGGTGAAGGGGTGCAGCTGGTTGCATAACTCAGTGGCAGGGTGCTTGTCTCAGTGTGAGCGGTCCTGAGTCCAACCCCCAGAACCAGAAAAAGAAAACACTTCAGCACAAGAAAAATAAAGTCTTCTCAAGAATTCAGCTACAAGGGGTTGGAGAGATGGCTCAGTGGTAGGGACAGTTGCTAATCTTGCAGAGGACCCAAGTTTGATTCCCAGAATCTACATGGTGGCTCACAACTAGTTGTAACTCTGGTTCCAGGGAAACTGCCCTAGATGCAGGCAGAACAGCCAGCCATACACATACAATTAAAAAAAAAATCCAGCTACAAAAAAAACCTCAGAAAACATGCCTGGAAAAGTTGAGACGATCAGAACAGATGAGACTGTAGCAAGGACCTGGGCATCAGGGCTCTGGACCTGTAAAGATACCTTGACACAGAACAGCATTGGAAATACACAGGTAAGCAGGTGACATATTTCTGGGAGAAATGTTCCCAGAGTGACTTAGCATCCTTTATGACCAGGGATGGCTGCTGCTAGAATGTACGATGGTTTGTTCCTGCGAGGTGTGTTCTCCCCAGTGCTTGTAAACATGCTTATTTTATTCCAGAAACGTCCTTCCATGTACAAGAATTGAAAGTAGAGATGGGGGTAACCTTCAAAGCCAGCGACCCACAGCCCCAGCAGCTGAGGGCCAAGTGTTCAAATACACAGACTTGTAGAGGGCATTTTACATTCAGCTGTATAGTGACATATTCAGGTGTATAGCTATTGAAAGGCAATGGAACCTTCAAAGATGGCCTACGAAGAGGTATTTAGATCCAGCCATGAACTGAGGTTTTCCTTGGTTACGTGTTCTTCCACAGGTCCAAAGCAACAGAGAAGCCATCATGAACCCAAATCCCCAGAACTGTGAGCCAAAACAAGCTTTCTCTCTTTCTGAGTTCACTTTCTCTGGTGTTTGTGAAAGCAACAGGAAGCTGAGTGGCTGTGGTCAAGACAAAACAAAACAAAGCAAAACACTAACCTCATTAAACAAAACCAAAATACTTTCATCTCCTTAGCAACACACATCTGATGACACAGACTGGGGCTGAACCCATTGCCACCTCCCAGCTCTGGGTCTGGAGTCTGTAGCTATTTCTGAGGCCCCATTTCTGTAGTTTTTAAATCTAGATGACAAATACTTATCAATTTGTTTTAAATGATAAGCCATGCCAAGAACATGGTCTGGTGACTGGCACTTGGCAAGTGTTGAACAATATCTGTTGTCATAAAAAAGTAATAAAAAAATGACTTTTTTCCCCAAGTGGATGTCTGATTTTAAAATTTTTATTTTCTAAACTTTAAGCACTAATCAGTAAATCTGCAAATAAATAAGTACAAAATATTTATCCTTAAAATAAGAAAAAAATGGGACCCAGGCTACTCTGCCTATACAGAACAAATTCATGATGAACGGGTGGGAACGATAAAGAAACTGAGCAGTACCTGTGCTGTGAAGAGAGGTGAACTGAAGATTCACTGGAATGCAGTGGTGAAGACCAGGTTGACTGACTGGCCTGCACTGCTACCTAAGGCTACGGTGATGTCTGGATCTGTGCTGCCACCAAGGGTCACATCTGAAGCTGAGGTCCTGCTGCAGCCAGGATCTGTGTTGGTGTTGTGTTACCATGGACCATGTGTATGTTCATGGTCTGTGCTTCATCCTGAAGCCTCATTGATGTCCATGGGCCATACTGCCACCAGGGGCCTTATTGATGTGAGTGACCTGTGCTTCCACCTGACCTGTGATGTCCACTGTCTGGACTGCCTCTGAGGACCTTGTTGGGATCCGAGATCCAATTACAGCTGAGGGTGTGTTTGTGGTCTGTACTGTCACCAAAAACCATGTAGAAGCTGAAGAGCAAGGAATCTACTTATGCAATGATATCGATGACTACAGATGCATAGTTGAGAGCACAGGACATGGAAAGCTCTGTGAAATCCCCTACTCCACCTCAGCTCCCACTCCCACCAAAAAGTAGCAGCCTAAACAAGAAGCCATCGAAGAGAACTCTTAAAATCTGTGATAAGGATGCTGAAGTTAGCTCTCCACAGTGATGGCTTCTGGTGGGGGTGCAGAAAAGGAATAACTCAGTTCGATTCAAGGGGCTGGCCACTAAGAGTTTGACCATGCTCCAGTGAGTATATAGATAACACAGATTGGACTTGTTTTGCTTTAGATTTTTTTTTCTTTTTAGGAGTAGGTTATTAGTGAGGGTAAACACTGAAGGACTTGGAAATGAGTGTGATTGGGGTGCCTGGTGTTAATTTCCTAAAGAATCAATAAGAACATTATGTTACAAAATAAAAAGGAAAAGGGAAAAATTCCCCCCCAACAGCTAAAAAAAAGAAAAGACAAGAAAGAAAGAAAAGGAAGAAAGGAAGAAAGGAAGAAAGAAAGAGAAGGAAGGAAGGAAGGAAGGAAAGAAAGAAAGAAAGAAAGAAAGAAAGAAAGAAAGAAAGAAAGAAGGCAGGCATTCTAGCTCTGAGGACTTTGCAGGCCTTATCTAAGCTATGTGAGAGTTCCATGATAGGAAAAGTAACATGAAGCCATGGCCTATGCATAAAGGTTCGGGTTCTGAGTGTTCAAACAGGTTTTTTTATTTGATGGACTCAAGGAAATGTTTCCCTGTACCCATGATACAGTGAGCTGTTACTCCCCAACATTTCAGGCCAGCCTTGAAGTCACAATACCAGGAAACTCTCAAGTGTTTCACATTGACCCGTGCTGGCTCAGATCTCAGGGAAACATGCACAGCTAAACTTTACTGAACCTCAGAAAAATTCATAACAAGCAAAGAATAGAAAGACAATTTGATAACTACAATTTGCTTTGGGCCTTCTAAACCATGAATGTGCCTACCCTGGCAGATGTGGGTATATGAAGATGTTTAGGATACAATCCATTTCATTTTCCCATTCCCTATTGTACAAAGCCTTTCAAAGAGTCGATCAAGCAAATGAAAGTTCTGGAAACATCCTTCGACCTACCACATGGAGTTTACAGTTGTGTGTCAAGAAAAGTCTGTACAGAAGACCCAACAGCCAGCTCACTGCTGCCCCCAAGCACGTGCTCATCCCTCTCTGTGATAGCATCCTCCCTGTGGGTTCTTTTGATGATGGCATCCTGGACTTTGTTGGGATTATTTGCCTGGTTCTTACTTAGGCTCTCTTTATGCTTTTCTTTCATGCCATAGGAACACACTGCAAATGTGTATGAACTTTCTTCCACTTACTGTCCTTACTTTCTTCTATCACATCTTAGGCCTCTGGGATTGGGCACCTGCCCCAAATCCTCTACTGCACCTATTCTTTACAAATCAGGGATCTCCCTTTAAATCTGATGATGTTTCTAAGCCTCACTCTCCACTGGCCCTCCATAGGCGGGTGACATTTTTGCCCATGCTTTGTTTTGGGCTTTTTTTGTTTGTTTGTTTAGATCTTATTTATTTTGATTTATGCGTATTATTTTAATGTATGCCTATGTAACATATGCATGGCATGCCTGCAGACACCAGAAGAGGATGTCAGATTGCTGGTACTGGAGTTACAGATGATTGTGAAGCATCATGTGGATGCTGGGAATTGAACCTGAGACCTTCAAAAGAGGAGAGAGTGCTTTTAACCACTGAGCCATTTCTTCAGCCCCAAATAGTTGTATTTTTTTGTTTAAAAAAAAAAGATTTATTATTTTATTATTTTGTGTGTGTGTGTGTGTGTGTGTGTGTGTGTGTGTGTGTGCATGCCTGCCCTGTGTGCACGCATGTATATGCAGGTGTTCACAGAGGCCATGAGGTGGTGGTGTATTCTTTGGAGATGGAGTCATGGGCATCTGTGAATCACCCATTTGTGCCATGGATGTTAGGATCTGAACTCCCATCTTCTGGTAAAGTAGTACGTGCTCTTAAGCACTGAGCATCTGCTCATGGTTTTGTCCGTTGGGACATACTCTGCATCCAATTCTTCCACACAGGCACAGTTGCCTTTACTTTTTGTGGGGCACAAAGGGGTAGGAACTCATAATGCAATGCCTTATTTCTGTCTTCACTGCCTCTTTCACTCCAGCGCGCGCGCGCGCACACACACACACACAGAGAGAGAGAGAGAGAGAGAGAGAGATGTTACTATGACCAACTACCTGACAAAGCCACATATGGGTGCAAACATTTCTTTTGTCCCATGAGTCCAGATATTTCAGTCCATCATGACAGGGAAGGCCCCAGTAGATAACAGTTCAGTGTTAGTGGGAGCCTGAGTAGGGGCTTTTTCCATTGTATCTCCCAAGGAAGGAAGCCAGAACCAGTCATAGATGACCTTCAAAGGATCACCTCTAATGGACTACTTTTGTCAGTCAGGTCACCTTCTTATTTTTATTTAATTGGTCTTTATTGGGTTTTGTGGTGTGTGTGTGTGTGTGTGTGTGTGTGTGTGTATGTGTACCCACATAGTCTGTGTATCAAGCACATATAAGTGCCCATGGAAGCCAGAAGATGGTGTTGTGTCCCTTCAAATTGAAGTTACGGGTTGTTGTGTGCTGCCTGATGTAGGTTCTGGGAACCAAACCTGTATCCTCTGTAAGAGCTCTTAAGCACCGTGGCATCTCTACAGCTCCCAGTGCACCTTCTATAGGCTGCATCGTCCTCAAAATAACACTACAGCTGCTTTCTGAGCATTTAAAAGATAAGCCTGTTGAAGACATTTCAATTCAAACTGTTACATTCCACCCCTGATCACCGCAAGTCTCATAGACATCTGGTAATTTTAAAATGCTCTTAGCTCAACTTCAAGAGTGGCAGAAGTCATGCCTGTTCCAGCACTGTTAAAAAGCCCTGAGATGCTACAGAATATGACATAAATGTCTCCAGTTCCATTCCCAACAGAGCCCTTGTCCCATCTGAAACCTCAAGAACAGTCGTTACTGTCCACATTTCTGTTGGCTCTCTGGTCTGCTGAAGTCCACAAGAACCACCTAGAAAACTTGAGCACAGCCTCCTTGCCCTCACCCTAGTCCTCATCTCTAACATCCTTACTAACATGCAAAGATATTTACACTAACGTGTAAAGATATTTGTCTTATCTGCTCATACACAAATTCTTACCATCATCATCATCATTTAAATTTCCTGAGTTACCACTGCCTACTTGCATATGATAGTGGAATAAAACAGTATCCAGCAAGTCATAAAATGAACAAATAAATGTTTTCCCTTCACCTAGCTTTTCAGATTCCATCTGTTGTCTTCATACCATGGGGCCTCATTTTGCTCTTACCTTCAAGAGTCTGTTGCCACAATAAGTGTTCTGCTTGCTGATGCCCTGCTGTACCAGAATCCATTCTTAGAGGCTCTGTGGCCTCTAGTGCTGTTCTCATTAGATTCTGTGGTTTGAGAACAAGGTGCAGAAAGTGAGTATGTTGTTGGGAATGGGTGGTCCAGGGACGGGATGAATAAATGAAGCCTGTTTCAGAGTCATTTCAGAACCTCTCAAGTTCTGGGCTGCCATTTTCCAGGGGGACTAACGAAGCTAACTTGAGTATAGGGGTCATATATTTGATTTTCACCATTATTGGTTTCTTCTTTTCAGTAAGAATGAAGGCTTTCTCTTAGAAATCAGGAAAAGCTACAAAAAACCATCCATGGGAAGGGGAAAGTAGCACGCTAAACTCAGATGTATTTCAAGACCAAGTAGAGAATATAAATAAACAAAAAAGGGGGGGAGGACTGTTAGCAACTAAACTAAGCTGACTCTCTGTATAAAGGGATTGAGAAAGATGTTAATGGTTCCTACCAGACAAAAATGTGGAATTTTTTTAAAGAAGCAATTAATCTCATATTTGATGTAAAACCTGAATTCTTAAATGTTCACAGTGACCCACATGTCTGGGTCCAGTAGTCTCTTAAGCTGCCAACTAGCAACCGGTATTTTAGGAGAGCAAATGAACAGTCCAATCGTACTGCCTGAATGTGACTCCTAGTCCTAAACATTATGTTGCCAGCAGGGCTATCAAAAGTCACTTTGCCTGGGCTTCTTTCCCTCCCTCCTCTAAAATCAGGACAGAGCTTCAAGGATTCCGGCAAAGATAAAGAAGATGCAGCTGGAAACCCATCTTCAGTTTCTGTCCTTCTCAAATCTTTGCCCTCTGCCCTCTTTTTCCTTGCACAGTAAACTGAAACTAACCCTCCTTCCACACCCTTGTTTAAGGCAAACTTAGGAACACGTTTTTAAAAATCACCTGTCACACCATTTTCTAGGGAAATTTAGAATGCTCGTTCTAAAAGGCACAGTGTTGGGCCAGCTGCTCACCTGGCCCAACTTGCACCTGTGATATGAAGCAAATCTAGAGTTTCTTTCTGTCTCTTTACTGCTATGTTCTTCAAAAGAGAAGAGCATGGGGGCCATATTAAAGCAACAACATTTTCCAAATTAAATTCTGGCAAAATGTTCACCTGTGGTCCCAATTAGTAATGGGAAGGGAAGACCCTGAGCCAGCAGAGAAGCTCTGCAGTGCTCCACTGTCAGGTTTTCAAAAAGAAGGAGGGGAACATAACTAAGGGAGAAAGGGGAGGGTGTTCCTGGCTACTAACAATACAAGGCTGGGGCTCAAAATGAGCCTGAGACTTGAAAAAACTGCCCAGGGACAGTAAAAGCAGCTTTGTGCAAGTATGTTGGGAACAGGAAGAAAAGGGAAGAGCCAGGGCCAGTGCTTCAGGCAGATGGTGTAATGTTAGCAGATGACACACAGATAGCAGTTACCCAAGTCCTACTTTGCTTCCATCATCTCTGTCTCCAAGCAGAATCTTTAAAGGGGAAAGGGTAGTATAAACATGCTGAAGAGGAAATGGCAGCCCTAGTGTGAAGCTTCGTGGAAAATGAATACCCACCTTGGGTCTAAGGCAGATTCCTGGGGATGGAAAGTACTTGGAGATTTAATCATCGAGCCTTTGTCGGGAATTTTGCAGGTGTTGTGGTATTCATGCCAAAGGATTGGTGATGGGCAACTGTCCGAGCTGTGGAAAGCAAGGAATGTGCAGGTTAGAGAAATGCTGCACTGCCGAGCCTAGCTTTGATCCACAGCAAACTCTAACCTGCGTTATTAAAGAGATTGTAATCACTTCAAAAAGGAAGTGGTGATCTCAAGCAGCCAGGGCAAGCTCTGTAGAACAAACCACATCATGCTATCATCATCTCACATTTTTCTCTTTTGAAAGATATCCAAAACTCACAAGGTTGTTTTTAGCAAGCCTCTAAACAAAGCTGTGGACAAAGCATTTTTATAAGCTGGGTAGCTAGAGACTGGGGGAACTACTGGTTGGACAAACCACTATATCCAGAGGGCCAACGGACAGAGTCACATTGACTCAGAGAGGGACTGAGCAGATGCCACCCAGCCCAGTGACACCAACAGTATGTCAGCTTGTACACATAGAGTGACATAAAGTGAGAAGAGTAACTAACATGCCGCCCTGTGGTAGAGGCAGGATGGGTTGCCACCAACAAGAAGCCAAAAGAAACACAGCAGGATGAAATGGCGGGAACAAAACTTCTCTATTTCATCTAAAAAAATTTTTTTTTTGAAAAAGCTCAGTTCTTTGAAGCACTGAGGCAAGACAACATGAAAAAGTCTTAAGAATTTTATTAAGAAAAATTCAGCATGACCAAAGAAACAATTCTTGTTTCTCAGATACAAGACAAATGGATAAACAACATCAACAACAAAAGGAAAGAACCTTAATGGTTGATAGGAATTTGTTGCGAGCAAGGGTGGTAAGGCTGAGGCTGTATTTGGCCTTGTTGGCATCTTCACATCTTCGCTTATTATAGGTTATTATGGGTACCACATTTCTCCTGCACTGTTAACTTTGTAGTTTTTTTTAGTAATTAAAAAAAAAATACAGTCATCGTCTCGAAGGGCAGAATGGTAGAAAGAAGATAAAAGTTACTTTACCTTCACCATGTAAACAACCACTGCCATCTTGGTATATATCCCTGAAGGTTTTTGCTTGTTTGTTTGTTGTTTTGTGTTTTGTTTTGTTTTTACATCCCCCAAGGAGCTACACGGAGAGAACTAAAGTGAGGTTTATATGTGTATTCTGCACTAATGAAACTGCCATTGGGGCTGGAAGTAAGAGAAGTTAACTAGCACGTGCAAGACCCTGGAGTTGATTCCCTTGCATTGTAGAATAAATTAATTACTCATTAGACAGTGACTATTTCCTCCATATCATTATATAGTCTTTAAAAACACAGCTTTGATCGATACGTATTACTCTATTATATGAACATGCTTGGTTAAATGCCTCCCTCTTGGATAGTTACACTTCCTCTGTTTAGAGATGGAGATGGCAAATTGGCACCCTGATTTTAAAGAGGTAACTGGCAAAGTAGTGAACACCCCAGGAAGATCACTGAGTTAGTGAATAGTCCCAGAAATCATGTCTCAAGCGGGGCGGTTCTAACAGTTGTGAAGGCTGATACCAGAGAGGAACCCTAGAGCCGCCCATCAACTCCCATAATGCCATCATTTTGTGTGGTTGCAGCTTGGTTGGAGGGCATCTTGATTTCATGCCCATGGATAACAAATTCCTGAGGCCCACTGGGGAGCCTTACAAGGGAAGAGTGAGGCAATCCTGGAAAGTGGGCAGTTGGAGATAAGACAGCCACCTGAATCTGAAGAAACTCCGACTGGAAGACATGGTGCTTCTTTTCTGAGTTATTCAGTGGCCATGAAGAAATTATGACTGCCTAGTAGCAAAGAAGCCAATGGCATTCATTTTGCTGTTGGTGTAAGTAAGCACTGTAATTCAGAGATACAAGACACATCACTAAATTCTTGTAACAGCTTTGGGAGTTAGGAATGGACATCATCCCACTTTTATAGATAGAAATTTTGAGGTTCAAGGATGGCATAAGGGTTCAGCAGGTTGCTGTGTAAGCCTGACTACCTGAGTTTGATTCTAAGACACACATAAAATGCTGGGGCCCAATGGTGTGCCTCGGTAGTCCTAGAGCTGCTGCAGTGAGCTGGGAGGTGGAGACAGAATCGCCTGGAAACTAGCAGGCAAGCCAGCCTGGAGACACCACTTAACAGGAACAAGAGAGATCCTGCCCCAGCAAGGTAGGATGACAAAACAGATTCCTGAACCTTGCTGTGGCATGTACACACACACACACACACACACACACACACACACACACACACACCCCAAATAGTTAATGAATTAAAAAGATTTGACCTCCAAAGTGGTAGGTGGCAAAGCCTTGTCCTCAACTCTTTCCTAGCACCTACCACGATACAATGACCCCTCTTCCCTTTCTGAGTTTCCAGGCTATTATTGTTTCGTGAGCCAGCAAGCACAGCTTTTTTTGTCCTTCTTACTTGGATGTATTCAGAATCCATTCAGGTATGTTTTTAAAACCCTTGAGTGTAGGATTATCTGTTATTTTGCTTTTCTATCTTATCCTCTTGTCGCCCAACAATCTGTATAAAAGGCAGATCTGTGCCTGCCAGTTTGCATTCTTCATAACTTCCCCAACCCTCCCACAGTGACTCTTAACCCAGTTGAATGGGAACTGGGAACAAGAGATTAGTGTCCATTTCCAAATCCTGGGAGAAAATGAAATATGAGTGAAGCAGAGAAGCAATGTGTTCATTGTAAAGAAAGAGTGAAGTAATTACTTCATAGATGCATTTCCTCTTTGGCAGGGATTCAAGGGGTAGTCCTAGAACTCACAGCCTTAGGGAGACTACATCAGTTTGAAGTTTGGGAAGAGTGTATGAGATTTTCATTCTGATCAAAGGAATCATAGGTTTGGTTGTTGTGTGTTTTTTTGTTTTGTTTTTGCTTTTTTTTTTTTTTGAGAAACTCTCCCAGTTAGCTTTTCGTTACTATGATAAAACACTGACCAAAAGCAACCTGGGGAGAAGAAGGGTTTATTTCCTTTTACTGATTTTAGCCCACTCTGAAGGGAAAGCCAAGGCTTAAGGCAGGAGCCTCCAGGACAGAATAAATATGGAGAAACACTGCTTCCTGGTTGCTCCTAGATTTATATTCAGCTACTTTTTATAGCCCAGGCCAAACTTCCTAGGAATGGCACTGCTCATGGTGAGCTGAGTCCTTCTACATCAAATATCAACCAAGAAAATGCCCCACAGGCCAACACAGTGGAGAGAATTCTTCAACTGAGGGCCCCTCTTTCCAGGTGTATCAAGCTGACAAACAGCACTAGCCATCATAAACATTGACCCAAGGGGTAAGACAATGCCACCTCCATCACATGCCAGCTTTCAAATATTCATGGCCCTGTGCCTACACTGTCCTGTGCCAAAGCCCTGCCATCTGAACCAGTGTGGCTCTTCAAAATGTTTGATGTCTGATAGATCAAGTGCCCCTCATTTTCCCAATAGAATTGTTTTAGCTGTGCTTGGCCCTTTGTTCTCATATGTTAATTATACTACAAGTGTCCTCCAGGAAACCTCATTCCAGCTATTGGCTGCAGTTAGAGACTCAACTTGGAGATTACAGGGAGTTGATAGTGACAGGGTGAAGGACAGTGACAGTCCTTCATCTCTTATTTTCGGGTCTTGGAATTGTCTAACCCTGCAGCAAGCCACTCCACTTTGTCCCCCCTTCTTATTGGCACGGAACTTCTCTCTGAATAGACACTGTGTAGGTCTGAGGTACCCTTCACTGTCCCTTGATGGCAGACTCAAACGGGGGCAGAGAGACATGTAGAGTTTGATAGGAAAGGTTTTATTCAAGCCATGCCTAAAGACAACAGATTCATGTGAAGAGGGCTACTAGGAGGACAGATGAGAGGATAAAAACAATGCTGGAGTGATTGAGAGGATAGCTGGAGACAGTCTGAACGTTTGGTGGCATATCTGAGTTGCTAAATTAACCAATCCTGGACTAACCTAAGTTAGATTAGACTTCTTGCTGTGTAAACAAGTTGTTTACATTTATATGGGGTTTTTTTGTGTGTGTGTGCACACGCATGTGCATGTATTTAGAGATTAGGGTACAACTTTGGCAGTCAGTTCTCTGCTTTCACCATGTGGGTTCCAGAATTGAACTCAGGTCATCAAGCTTGGTGTCCAGTGAGTTTACCTGCTGAGTCATCAGGCTGTGTGTTTACATTAACGATTGATTGATCTTGCCTTGATTGAGATGGAACTCAGAACCTCATGAATGCCGGGAAAATGCTCTATCTCTAGACCTAAAAATATTCTTTCAAGACATTTCCTGTTGAATAAGTTAACTTACATATAAAAACATCCTAATTAACATGTCAGATATTTTTTATTTCCTTCAATAACATTTTATCACTTATATAGACATTTTGTGCATTTTGTGATCAAGACATTTTTACTTTATATTTGTAACTGTCCTTTTTAGGAGACAAGGCAAAATATTGATTTTTTTTTTTTTGTTGGTCTAAGATTAAGCTCAGTGATCGTTTGTCAATGCCAATAATTTATGATGTCCATTTTTTATAGGATACTATGTCACCTATAAATTGGAACAGTTTTCTTTTCACTTTAAAATTCTCATACTTTTTCTTTATTTCTGTGTCCTATTGTATTAGCTAAAAATTCTAGTATTGAAAGGACTAGCTTTACTTCTTTTTGGCTTAGGTGTCAACGTTTCCAGACCATCTACAGCATACGTTCAGCAGGCACTATACACAGGTGTAGGGCATTACAAGTAATTTTGCAATATATTTTAATAAATAGTCTTTATTAAACTAACATGCTTTTTATGTATCTAGGGGAATGAGCTTGGTTGCAAGTATGACAATGGGCTAAAAAGCAATAGATGCAAGGAGGAAACTTGCTTTTCATATTCAAGCTACTTAGAGGTAACCAGTTCTGGATGTAAAGATGGCGCCACAGCAGAGCTGTTCCAACATAATAAAAGAAACACCCATGCTTTCCTCTAGACATGAAGAAGGAGCACTCACTAGAATCTATTGTAAAGAACTCAAGGATGAAGGATGCAGTTAAGGCTTGAGATCTTCTGCCTCTGTGAGTTCGAGGCCACCCTGGTGTATTTAGCTAGTTCCAGGACAACCAGGGCTACATAGTAAGACCTTGTCTAAAGAAAAAGAAAAAAAAAAAAAAAGAGTTGTTAGGTACATGCAATATGATGATTGCTTCATTAACTTGGGAGGATCCATTTTTTATTACCTGATGCTTCTTTTTTTCCTCTGTCCATTTAGCTTAAGTTCATATTTGCCAAATATGAATGTAAGTGCTCAACATTCTTTTGTAAATTGGATTTTTTTCTCATCCTTGATCTTAAAGCTTTGGCTTCATGCCGTGCCATCGGGCAGTTCTGGTCTGATGCGTGGTTGGATTTATTAGATGTTCCCAGCCTCGAATGTTAGCAGGCGCTCTTCCTGACCCTTGTGTGATTTACCACAAACTCACCCGACCCTTGCATGTGCAGCCTTTGCAGTGTGGCTGTCACGTGCTTTCTATTAAAAAAAAAAAAAAGGAATGTATTTCTCCCTCCTTTAATCTGGTCTTGTCTGTGAGACTTCCTTTGGCACCGACGTTGATAGATATGATTTCAGTAGAGGCCTGACAGTGCTTGGTACTTGAGTATTAATTCTCTCTCTCTATCTTGTCCTCTCTCTCTCTCCTTCTCGCCCTCCCTCACTCCCTCTCTCTTCCCTTCTACCAGCATCCTGAGAATGTTTTTGAACTGTACCTGTGCTAAACATGTACACATACTTTTTATTTTTTTAATCTGATTGTATGTGTGTGAGTGTTTTGCTTGGTACCCACAGAGGTCATAAGAATGCGTTGGATCTCCTGGAGATGGAGTTAGAGAGACAGAGGCAGGAGCTGGAGTGATGGCTCAGAGGCTAAGAGCACTTGTTGCTCTTGCAGGGCATTTGGGTTCAATTCCCAGCACCCACTTGGCAGTTCCAGGACAGCCAGGGAGGGCTACACAGTGAAACCTCTCTTGAAAAACTAAAGAGACAGAGAGAGAGAAAGAGAGAGAAAGAAAAAGAGAACAAAACAATAGCTACAAAGGAAAGAACATAAGTTCTAGAACAGCCATGTTCATCACAAATACATGAGAAATAGCCATGTGAATTTAAAGTTTCTATTGGTTACACTAAAAACATTAAGACATTATATTTTTGATGCATGTAAAAAAAATAGGGCAGCAGCAGAGCCTAAGCTTTGTAAGGAGGAGAACCAGGAGTCTATCCTATTACCACTAAAAAAATAATTTTCTAAAGAAAATATGTGTAATTAATATACACATTTGTACTTGGCCCACTACAACCAAAACATTAACCCATTATCTTTCAACATGCAATGTATACAAAGGTAATGCGTTTATTACTTTATTCCCAAAGTATTTTCAATATGTGTGTGTGTGCTTATTTGTTTGTTTTCTTGTTTGTTTGTCTGTTTGTTTATGTGTTCGAAACAGGGTCTTACTCTGTAACTTGGGATAGCTGGCCTGGTTCTCACTATGTAGCCCAGATTAGTCTCAGAGTCTTGGCTGCTCTACTGCCTCAGTCCCTTCCACCTATTAAGTGCTTAGATGGAGGCATGCATCATCATGTCCAGCTCATTGAAGACCACACACAACACAGCGCCAGTTGTTCTAACCCAGACTCAGGGGTCCTGGAGCCAGGTGTGCCTCTGGCTCCCGTAACTGGACACTCAGTACCAGAGATACCAATAGAACCAGCATTGCTGGTTATAGTGTCTTCTGTCTAAGAACCAGAGACTTAAGGTAAGAGTGAGAACTCTATAGGATAACGACATAGGTATGAAAGCTGCAGATGTCCGTGTTACAGGATACACACAAGGGAATAGCCATCACCAGGAGAAGGGCACCCATCTTGTCCAAGGCTTGTGGGAACCACTGGATTTTAGAGCTGCTGCCCTAGCCTACGAACTACATCCCAGTACTGGCTCAGTAAACAGGAAACTGTGATGCTCAAATTTCCAACTTATTGGGAATCTTGATTTCATGGACAGTCTGCCATGTAAGAAGTGCTTTGTCAAAAAAAGACGGCTTTTGAGAGCAACAGAAGATGCTTCGTGAACAAATAACTGAATGTTTCTTCTTTTAGATTGTTTTTCTTTTAGATAGTCAGATTTTCTAATCTAGATTGGCCTCAAACTTTCTTTGTAACCCCAGGCTGGACTTGAACTTGCAATGTTCTTGCCTCAGCTTTCCATGTGCTAAAATTATAAATGTGTGCCATTACCCTCAGCTTCTGAATGTCCACCTTTTTTTTTACTTTTCTTTTTATTTAATTTTTATTTTTATTTTTTAATATTAATTACAGTTTATTCACTTTGTATCCTAGCTGTAGCCCCCTCTGTCATTCCCTCCTGATCCTACCCTCCCTTCCTCATCTCCTCTCATGCCTCTCTCTAAGTTCACTGATAGGGGAGGTCCTCCTCCCCTTCCATCTTACCCTAGCCTATCAGGTCTCATCAGGACTGGCTGCATTGTCTTCCTCTGTGGCCTGGTAAGGCTGCTCCCCCATCAGGGGGAGGTGATCAAAGAGCCAGCCACTGAGTTCATCTGAGAGACAGTCCCTGCTCCCCTTACTAGGGAACCCACTTGGACACTGAGCTGCCATGGGCTACATCTGTGCAGGGGGTCTAGGTTATCTCCATGCATAGTTCTTGGTTGGAGTATCAGTCTCAGAAAAGACCCCTGTGCTCAGATTTCTTGGTTCTGTTGCTCTCCTTGTGGAGCTTCTGCCCCCTCCAGGTCTTTCTATCTCTCCCTTCTTTCATAAAATTCCCTGCGCTCTGCCCAGAGTTTGGATGACCGTCCACCTTTTAAATGTCACGATGCAATAAATGCCTCACTCCCACCACACCCACTGGTTTCTATCTCCTAGCTGGGAGCTAGCCTATGGGAATGGCAGCCTTTACTCCCATAAACACCCTAGTATACACAGCCATCACAGAGCACAGCTTCCCCAATCCCCGCACCAGGCAACGTTGTTGTGTGTTCAATAAGACCTGCAGGTTTACATTCACAGGGATCACATACAACTTTTACATATCGCAGGGTCTTCTTGGGTTTACTAGTTTGTGAAATTGCTTTTCACATAGGCACCCAGCTCCGAACCCTTTCCACACACCTTAGATTATGTGTTTATCAGCTGCTGTTCTTCTATTTCTTCTCCATCCGTGTCCCCTCTTCCACCTGCTCATAGGTCTGAACTTGAAGGAACTTCGTGGTGGAGCTCTGGGGCTCAGGAACAAGATGGTCAGGCAGAGATACCCCAGCATGTAATGAGCACCAGAAAAGAAATCTGGAGCTGTACCTTTCTCAGGTTTAATGTGGATTCTGATAATTGTCAAATAGTGAATTTATCCTTCTCCACTACTGTGACCATTGTTTTCTGTGACATCCTGTGGCTTTCTAACTAAACCCACCAGCCTGCCCTCTCACCAGGTGATGCCACTATCTTGAGAATAACTCTTGTTTCATTATTTACTTTGTCGTCACCAACACCTGGCAGAAACAACTTGAAAAAGAAAAGATTTATTTCGGCTCACAGTTTCAGTCCGTCATGAAGGGGCAGCTCAGTTCACAGGAACAGGAAAGCATGGCAAAGGCTCCTCAGAGCACGGTGGACCAAGAATCAGAGAGACTGTGTCACAGGAAGTTGGCGGAGATAGCAGACCCCCAAAGACAAAACTCCCAGTGGCTTAGCTCCAGCATTTAGCTGCCACCTCCTCATGATTCCATAGCCTCCCTAAATATATCCACCAGCCAGGGTAGCAAGTGATCGAAATGTGAGGGGCTTGTTTCAGATTCATACAGCAACACTGCGTCTCCTTCCTTGCTAGTCCTTTGATCACTGTTATTTGACAGGAAACTGTGTTGAATGTGTCTTCCCATCTGGGTACCCAGGAGTACTTGCACTTCACAATACCAGTACCAACTGCTAGTATCAGGGCCCCCAGAACAATAGGAAGGACACTGGAGAGGACACCTGAAGCCAAGGCTGTGAATGAGACTGTAAAGCCACTGTCACACCAATCCCCCAATCTCCACCCCAGAGCGACGTTCTAGAATAAAGGAGGGCCTCCTTTCCATCTTGCAGGCAGGACCTTTCGTTGTGTTTGTATGTCTTGTGTAGTTTGGGATGTGCACATCTATGATCATTCTTAGGGCCGGAAACCAAGGCTTTCTTGGAGGGAGACTAGAAAAAGTACAGATGAGCAAACATTTCAGTAAAATCTTATTTCCGGCCCACCATGGGTCATCTCTCTCATGACCTGTTCACTGGTGTTCAGGTGCAGTTTCCCTGACAGTAGCAAGCTGCAGCTTCTGGCCTGTGCTCTCTTAGGGCTGGTCTGGGAGAGAGCAGTCACTCTAGGTGCAAGAGGCCTGCTGGGGACAGGCATCTAAGAAATAGCCATGAAGGGGCTTATCCTGGTGCCACCAAACCACTGTCTTATTGACACCATGTTGTAAACAAGCCATTCACTAAGAACAGTCCTACTCATTTAACTCTTACTAGAAAGCATCTAGAATATACCCACCCATCCCCATTTCTCCCCTCTTCCCAATGCCAGGCATAATTTAGAAGATATTTTTAGTATACGCTATGTGACAGGACAGGCAATAAATAAATAAAAACAAAAACTTGTATATTCTTTGGTTCACACCATGAGAAAAAAGTCACACAAATGCTTTTCTCCATGGTAAACCACTCTCAACCTTGGGCTCCCATTGAATCTGCTCAGGATTCTACAAAAAAAAAAAAAAAAATCTTAATTTATATTTATATTATGTGTAAGAGTGTTTGTGCACGTATGTATGTATGTCATATGTGTCTGGGAGGCCAGAACAGGGTATCAAATCTGTTGGAATGGAGTCACAGATGGCTGTGAGTCTCCATGTTGGTCCTAGGTAATGAACCCGGGGCCTCTACAGAAGCAGCTGGTGTCTTAATCACCAAGCACCTCAGGGTTCTTAAAAGTCCTGTCATCTTGTTCTCATTTTTGCTGTGAATGAAACATCCTCTAGGGATTTATCTCAGCTCCTTCCAAGGTCCTAATATGGGATGCTATGTTCATAACCAGCATTCCATCTTTGGACCAGGTTCTCCTTATTTCCCAGGTTCAATCTTGTCCAGAGCCATTTGCTCATCCATTCCCCTGCCTCAAGTTCTTCTATAGCAAGAAGCAGGCAGAGCTCCTTGTAATCCTGTCTGGAGATCTTTTTAATCTACATCACCCTGTCTGTTGAGAGCAACTTCTACTTCACATGTGACTGTAGCAAAGAGTGTTGCCAAACTTTCTGCCACCTCCTAACATATCTTCCTCTTTCCAATTTCCAGAAACATCTTTTCACACTTTTTTTTTTCAGTGCCTAGTAAACAGTCTTCTAAAGACAACCGTGACAGGTATTCTTCCTCTGGTGAAATGAGCCAATTCACACCAAGTTAGACTCAGTTTATTGGGAACAGCTCTTAGTGGGGTCACTGGTCTCAAGGAAAGAGGCCAGGGAACTCAGGGAAGGGGACAGGGAGAAAGTACATGTGTAGGGGGTAGGGGAGACAGAGAGAGAGACAGAGAAAGGAAACCAAAATGTCTGGATTATATAGTGATGACCCTCTAAGGGAGGGGAAGCCCCCACCCTAGGGCTGGAATTTAGGGTAGAGGGTGGGGTATGCCAGCCATGCCAGGTAAGCACTGAGGAATGCTGGGAGAGCCTGGAGGCCAGGTCCGATTTGGTTAAAAAGACAACACAGCTGCTTGTCCTGGGTCTGAAACCCAACAATCAGGTATTTGCCAACAGTTTCTGTGAGCCTTTTCCAGTTGGTGTGTGGAATGTAGCCCCACAGGCTCATGTGTTTGAAAACCTGGTTCCCAGCTGGTGGTGCTGTGTTGAGGAAGTTGTGGGTCCAGGTTGGTGGAAGTGGTCCACTGTAGATGGGCCTTTGAGGCTTATCGCAGGTTTCGCTTTGGGCCTCGTGTTCCCACATCTTCCACCACGATGTGAGTGTGCTGGATTGCAACCCCCACCGAGGTAGATGGAGCTGACCGTGCCTCCATCCTTTCCTGGCATGATGAACTTCGCCATCTGATACTGTGAGCCAAATCAAACCTTCCTCCCTTCAGTCGCTGCAGTTGATCATTTTGTCCCCATGACCAGAGAAGGAACTAATACAAAGCATTGTGTATTTTCACCAATGTTCCATCTATGGTCCCTCCGGCTTCTGTCAACACTGCTCCAAAGATAACACTGCTGCCATTATGTTTGGACTATTGTATCAGCACCCCACTTGCCTCTCAGTTCCTGTACCTCTCACTTTAAAAGACATCACTTTGCATCTCTAGCAACTACCTGCCAAAACTGCCTTTGGTCCCAGCTTGCATCTTTTACTTCATCTCTAGCCCTTTGAAGCTGTCCCATATGACTTGGGTTTGCTTCTGTGTTGACGCTTGGTGAGCAGCAGGCTGTTATTCCCAATGCTGAACAGAACCCAGCTCTGGAAGAGAGATCCTACGAGTTAGCATCTGGTATATCTTACACAGTTTCTGGAAGGAATATGTTGAAAGGGAATCCATGGAGTTGATTGGAAGGATGGATGGATAGGTGGGTGGGTGGATGGATGAATGGTGGATGGATAGGTGCCCTCCTGGTGTTTGACAAAAGGTCACTAGGAAGGTCCAATAAGGGAGAAGAGCTTGCTACAAATCTAAGGCATGCTAAAATACCAAGATGGGAAGAAAGCAAAGTTACAAAGTATTAGAGTCAGATAAATATTCACTTTGGCTAGGATCTGTGTCTCCTGCTTCATGGAGCACAACTTGGGCTCCTTATGCTGTATCTAAGGGAAATGGGGAGCAAGTGGGAAGGGGTGTAGACACTGCAGCCAGCATCTCTAAGAACCCACTTACCTCTCCCTCCAGGTCAACCTCCCCGGACCTCACATGTCTCACTTGCTTTCACTTCCTCAACTGAATCCCTAAGACGTGCCCAGCAGGGACCTGCTCCCAAGATTTCTCTCTTGTCCCATTGTCCTTGCCCGCACTTCCTTCCCTACTTCTGGCATCGTATTTATACACTCACTCACCTTCCAACGTGCATTTGTCCACATCCTAGAGATATGTGCTTGTCTAGATCCCCCACTAACTGTGCACCACATCTGCCTTTCACCTTCCCAGTGCCAACACAAACTCTGATGGTCTTTGAGGGTGGTCAGGGTACATATGGGCAATCAGTGGCTTTAACCTTCGGGGGTTGAGTGGTTAGTTGGGAGAGTGCTTACTTCAAATACATAAAGCCCTGGTTTCTATCCACAGAACTTCCTGGACTCCCAACATTTGGGAGAAGGAAGCAGAAGGTTCCGGAGTACATCTTTGGCTACATAACAAGTGAGGTCAGCCTGGGCTACATGAGACCCTGTGTCAAACAAATAAACAAACAAAACTCTAGGCTGTGATTGCATGTCCCCTGACTACCCATAGGATTCAAGTCTTCTAGTGGCACATATGGATGCTCCTGTGTAGTCAGCCCTGGGGAAGGTCTGATCCATGTAGACAGAGAGGATGACATAAAGAAACCAGCCAGTGCTCCCCTGTGCTTTCTCTGTAGCTGCTGCCTCTAGGCTCCCTCAGAACAGACGCCCATCCTCAGAGCTGGGAGGCACCACCACGGATTTCTATCTGTTTATTTGCAATTAGAACAGACAAGCTCCCCTCTATGGGTGAACTGATTAGAACAGTTCAGAGCCTTCCGGCCACCTTGATGCCTCCACCACCCTCCACGATGGGAGGGTGGCTGCCCGGTTACAAAAGGGTTATATTTATTTTTATATAATGGAAAACTCATTGCTGGACATGGAGTTCCTCGTTTTGATTTGTTTTCTTTGGAAGAAGCGGTCGGCGGCAGTGGCGGCAGAGCCCCAAGCTGGGTCATTAACATGGCAGCCACAGCAACAAAGACCTTCACAGACGCTGCCTGTAAACCGTGGATCAAGTTCAAGCATTTATTCTGTTTGAGGCCTCCCAGTGTCTATAAAAGCCCAGCACGATTATATGATCAGTGTCAAGACCCACTTTCCCCTCTTTGTGCTCTGGGATGCGTTTCCTTTGCCCTGTCCCTCCGTGTTGCCACCGCAGCTGCTGTGGCTTTAATAGCAACCCAAGGCACAGACTATTGGAGTGTTCCTTGGGCTTTGTTTTAAACATGGTTTTTTGCTTGTGTTAACTACCGCCTGGCTCTCTGACACCCGTGAATGGGGCTATGCAGGGCTGTCAATCAACAACAATAATAATGCCATCTGGGTTTGAATAATACTAATGAGAAGAAGACGAAGAAGTGTACTGAGCATTTCCATAGCACCTTTGTCCCAGAAGCTCAGAGGGCGTTCAAGATAACCATTCATTCAATGCTCCCAGCTCTGCTGGGCGGTACATATTACGATCCCACCACAGGAGACTGAGACACAGAGAGGGCAAGTGGCTGGCCCCAAGGTCACACAGGAAGTCAGAGGCGACACACTACTTAAGTCATTGTGAGGCCCCTGAGCACTGGTCCTGTGGAGTCACATCGCACTGTCACTTTCTGTGTGTCTGTTTCATAAAAAAAAACCATCTTCCTGACTTTATGAGATGGGAAAGAATGCTCTAGGGTGAAGGGCAGACTCAAAGACCCTTGGTGTAACAGAAAAGCCCCTCTCAGTCAGGGACAAGGGAGCTACGTGTCATCCCAAGAGGTGTATACACAGAGAGGAGGATGGGAACAAAATCAAAACCGGATACATTAGGAGAAAATCCAGTTGTATTGGAGAGAGAGCAAACTAATCATATACCCAAAATGTCCAGAAAAGGCAATTCAGAAGAACCCATACTGCGACTTTACCAAGAATGTCCTTGTTTGATCTGAAATTCCATTCTGTCTTTTGCAGGTTATTTCAGAGTGCTAGGACATTATCTCTCCATTCTCAACAACTGCTACCATCATCATTATCATATAAATACTGTCACCATCACCACCACCATGTCCACCATCAGTACTATCATCCTTGCCACCATCATCACCATCCTTATCACTGTCACCACCACAGTCATCACAATCTTCACTGTCATTGCCATCATCATTACCACCATCATCATCGCCATCAACATCAAGATATTTATCACTGGTGCAGTTACTACCACTATCATCACTGTCATCATCACAACTGCCGTCATCATCACCACCATCCTCCAAATCACTACGATCATTGTTGTCTTTGTTTCATCTTCTAGCTTGCTATTTATCAGTACAGATAGAGGAGGGAAAAATAAAGCAGTCCTCATGAAGTCACATAAGGATATGTAATTAGAGTGCCTGGCACCTCTGCTGTGTTCTTGTTGCTGTTAGTAACTGTATTTATTCTTGCTTGCTTTGTGTCTTGATTCTGTCTCTCAACACATTCTAAACACATTCTAAATAACTGCTCTTCTCACAGCATCTGACACCCACGGGATAGGAGCCTCTGTAGAGAAGACACAGTTTTCTTTTCCCCTATTTCCTTGAGCATATGGATGTTCCTGATGTCTTCTGGGGCAAGGGGCTTCCTAGATCCATTTGGGAAGACCCTCATTCTGGGAGTACGTGAATACTTTATAGAAAGGCTAGTCCCGGTTGGAATAACTCTCCAACCTCAGGACAGGGAAAATGTCCTGGAGAGCTTGTTAAAGCTGAGCACAAGTTAAGATGACCTTGAATGCCCATCTGGTTCCAGAAAGATCTACCTTGGAGATCTGCAGAGGACAGATAAAACAAGACTATAGTCTGAAGATTCTGCTGGAAGTGGTTCTAACAGCCTAGGTAAGTGCTGAGCTAACTCATTAATCAATGAATTGACATTGAAGTCTCCCAGCGCTTCTCAACAGCTCATTACATTCTGGGTTCCATGTCCCTTGCAAGAGAGCCTCTAAATGCTTGGGTTGACACCATCTGTCCTGTAAGTTCTTTATTTATGGTGTTGCCTGTCCTTCGCCTTTGTCCCTGACCCAGTTTAGAGACACTTCATCACCAGGTCTGAGTCTTGAGTCTCTTTAGTTTCCAAGGCAAAACTTCTTTGCCAATGAGCAAGTAATTTATAAGCTCCAGGCCTTCAATGGGAAAGCTTGAGATACAACTCCCTCTCTAGTTCTCAACACTTTACACAGCTTCTGACTCTCATCTGATGCTGGACCCATCTCTACCCTTTCCCAGTCAGCACTTCCTAAGAACAGAGTCCATGTTGCTCTATGTTGGATAGAATTCCTGATTGTCAGTGAAGGAGCTATCATGGAGCAAGTGCTTGAGAAAACAGTACTGCAAAAATAATAGTGACAAATTTGTTTAAAGGTCTCTCACAGTGTTCATGCACTAAGATATGCAACACCACATCACATGCTTGCAGCATTTCTTCTCCAGATGGGACTCACTGTACCTACATAGGAAGGCATACTTGTAAGGTCTTTCTTAAAGAACAGAGATGGCTCAGCAGTTATGAGCACCCTATGCTCCTGCAGATGACCTAGATTTGATTCCCAACACCCACATCAGGTAGCTCACAACTTCCTGTAACTCCAGTACAAGGGGATAAGGGACCCTCTGGTTTCAAAGGGCACCTGCACCCCTGTGGTACACATAAACTTCCACAGACAGCACACACGCACAGACACACACATGTAATAAATAAGTCTTTAAAAAAATTAAGAAGAAATCATCTCATTAAATGGTGTATTTTTCGAAGAAAATCCTTTCTCTTCCTGCTGTTTCTTTCTCCTCTCCTTCCCACCCTCTTTCCCTCTTCTTCCTTCTCTCTTTCCTACCATCTATTTGTTTGTCCTAGCCTTTCCTTTCTTACTTCCCTTCATTTCCCCCTCCTTCTTTTCTGTATTAGTTTCTTTTCTGGTCACTGTGATCAAACACCTGACAGGAAGGAATTAGAATGTTCCCCCAAATTTCAAAATCATAATCTTGCAGGAATAAATGAGAAAAGGGTTGTTTTAGCTTGTGGTTGAAGGGGCTCGTGGTTCAAAGGTTATATGGTGAGGACGTCATAGCAGCAGGAAAGGAGGTTCATGTCACATCACACTCACAGTCAGGAAGCTCAGGATGAGCTGTGGCTTTCTCCTTTTTCCTTTTTTCATCCTAGGACCACAGCTAGATGGGTACAGTTTACATTCAGTGTTGGTATTCCCTCCTCTGTTAATTTCCTCTGGAAAAGCCCTCAAGAATAAACCCAAAAGGTATGCTTCATTATGCCCTGCTTTTTAATACAATCAAGTTGACAATAGAAATGAAACACCACTGTTGGACTAGGGATGTGGCTCATTAACAAATGCTTATGGAGGACCTAAGTATCATTTCCAGCATCCATTTGAAAGTATCTGGGTGTGGTGGTGCAAGCTTGTAATCTCAGTGCTGACGTGGGAGAGACAGGTGGATCCTTAGGGCATGCTGAACAGCCAGTCCAACCTAATAGGTGAGTTGCAGACAAGTGAGAGACCGTTTCCCTAAAAGTAGGCAACATCTGAGGAACAACAACTGAGGCTGTCTTGTCCTCTGGCTTCCATATGTGGATGGTGTACAGGGAGAGGGCTATTGTACAGGGAGAGGGCTATTGTCCTCTCCCCTTTCTTTCTCCTTTCCCTTTCCTACTTCTCTTTCCTTCCTCCCTTTCCTTCTTTTCCCAGTCTCCAAGGAAGGACCCAGTCACTCATAATTTAATTTTATAAACTGAACTTTTTTTTAGACCCAAGTAAGATACAAAAGTAGGATGTGGGCATGCAGAGATAAAGCAAAGCATATTGGTGATCAATATGTGGATGCCTTGCCCACTATGGGCAAGATAAAGCAAAGAGCTGGGCCATGGTGTCCAGGTATCAACTAAAGGTTGGAGCTGAGTTTTTAATAGACAGGAGGAGGGAACTCAATTCTCAACACAGGGTGTGAAGGGCTGGATCTGGAGGCTAGCCGCCAGAGCAGCCACTGGTCCTGGCAGCTAAACTGGTAAAATAGATGGAGGTAGAGATAGATCTTAATCATCAATAATGTGGACACTGGACTCTACTCAAAGGCAAAAGATGGAGACAGAAGCTTCTGGAGCAGTGACCATGAATCCATGTCTAGTTTACATAAACATCATGAGTCACAGTAGCCAACCAGCATTTACCCTGCAGCTTAAGGTTATGTATGCTTTCTGCTCCCCTTGCTGCAAGATGGCAGCTTCAAGCAGCAGAGTGGACACTTCCCTCTGTAATCTTGCATTCTGAGCTTTGACAGGCCTGTCAGAGGTGGATGGGTTCTTCCTCAGAGGTTTCCATGAGAAAGGGGTTGTCTCTGAACATCCCCACTCCCTCACTCTACCCAGCAAGGACGTAGCCTTTCTTTTCAGCTGAGATGAAGCTCCAAGGCCCAGGACACCTCTGGTTTCCACAGAGAATTGACTACCATAAAGACAAAGAGCCTCAGAGCACTGGCCCTACCTCTGCCCAGCTCAGCTCTCTATTCCTCACATGCCATGGGTTTTCCTGGAAACCAAACTGGCCAGTTTGAAAATCTTCCATTTTGTCTATACAGACAGAGCCCAGAGCCTCTGGGAAGAGTTTCTGTTCACCAGGAAGCCCAACAAACCTTCTGCTCTAGCTCATTCAAACAGGTGGGAGATTGTTCTTCCTTGTACATACTGGGGTACTGTGGGGCTGAGGCTTGTGGGTGTGGCCAGAAAACCCCAAATCTCTTAATCTCCCTTCTTCAATGGACATAATAGCCTCTGGGGACCTTGTTTTCCCAGACAGCTGGAGTAGCACAGACAAGAGGCTCTTGAGAGGGACCTGCAGTCCCCAAGTCTAAGAATGTAGCCCTACTTCCCCATACCCTCTCTCTCAACCCTTGAGCTACTGTCCATGAGCTTACCACCCTGTCCTGCATTCCCCCTTTCCTATCCTGCTGTCCCATCTTTAGGACCACTTATGCTATCTTCCCGTCTCCTTCTTTCTATTCTGCGTGTACCCTGAGAGTGCTGCAATGGGATTTATTATAACGTTTTTGTTTAAAGACCACCCCAACTAGACATCCTGAGCTGCCCAAAGGCAGTGTGCTAGTTATTTTGTATTGTCATTGTGACAGAGCCTAGAGTCACCCGGAAAGCAGGTTGGTCAGTGGGCATGTCTATGAAACATTGTCTTGACTGGTGATCAATATGTGGATGTCTTGCCCAATATGGGTGACACCATTCCTAGGCAAGTGGGTCTGGGCTATATAAGAAAGCCAACTGAGCCAGAGAGTAAGCCAGCCAGCAGCATGGCTGCTTCCTCCATGGTTTCTACGTCAAGTTTCTGACCCTTCTCCCCAAATTGACTAAAACTGGGAAGTGTGAGTCAAATAAACCCTTTCCTCTTCACATTGCTTTCAGTCATTGTGTTTTATCACAGCAACAGAGATCAAACTAGGACAGAGAAAGATAATGAGGGCCTCGGGGGATAGTTGTATGGATTGCACTACCCAACTCTATGAGGTAGAATTCGTAATGTGGTCTAAATACATCCTGCACAACCCTAAGCTTTGGGAATGTTAAACCTTGTTTTTAAGCAGGTATGGGACAGATGAAAAAAATCTGTTTTACTTAGTAGAAGGCAACTGCCTTTATTTATTTATTTTTTTTTCTCTTCTTGCCCTGGTCACCTGACAAGGAAGAAATTGTAGCTATTTCAATGTCTTTACATTCCCCTTGGAGGCAGGATGTGATTCTAGATCAAGTAGAGAGTTTAAGAAATTCCCCTTGGGGCCTGTAGGTATAACTCAATTGGCAGAATCCTAGCCTGGCATGGGCAAGGCCACGGTGTGACTGCCAGCACTGTACAAGTTGGGTGCAGTGGTACATGCCTGGAAGCATGCATGGGCATGGCTCAGAAGTTTAAGGTTGTTCTCAGATACCTATTGAGTAAGAGGCCAGCCTGGGCTATGTGAGCGCCTGTGACAGAAACAGCAACTACAGAGAAGTTCCTCTAGCCCCAGCATGTCCCAGGAGGTCTCAAGGGCCATGCCCCAAATTCTAAGCTGCCAAACCCTGAACCATGAGGTCCAGGATAATGGATGGTGAAGGAGGCTCTGACCATGACACAGTCCTGGCATGAGACAAGAGAAACTCATGTGACCACTGCAAACAAGGCTGCCATCCCTTGGGTTCTGAATATGGTGTTTGGGCTGGCACCCAGGCATAGACAGAGTATCTGCTAGGAGTCCTGTCCTATCTTGCCTTGGGTTCTCAAGATGCCACAAACACCTATGACCTGCTGTAAATGTGCCTTCAGTCTCATCTGGGTAGTGAAATATCTTTCTTTTAGCATTTTGGAGAGGTAGCATTGAGGTCATCATTGAGGCCATTCATGCCCATGAATTGGGGGTACCTGGGACCCCTTTCCAATTACTTCACAATCCACAGCACTCAGTGTTCTCCCAGGATGAATGTCTGCATTGCTTTCCTCTGGCTTTATTCTGACACCGGGGAAGGGCAAAATGACAGGAACACAAAGGCAGGAACAGTAGTCACACAGTGAGCTCAGGGTCAATCTGTGTCCCTACCAAGAGGGTGGATCCTTATTTCTGGCTCTGGAATTTAGAACCACCCAGTCTGGGCTCCACCCCAGCCTCCTGTGGTCAACAGTGGTGTGACCTTGGGCAAGCCGCTTGGCCTGGCTCTCCCTTCCCTTCTGGAGCTCCGGGCCTGACACCAGCTGCATCTGCCTTGCAGAACTGAGGCTGAAGTTAAGAAATAGGATGTCTTGGCCAGAGTGAGTCTGACTCACTCTGGCCAAGTGTCCTCTGTACACTGGATCCTCTGCTCTCTTGCCTCAGCAATCTTGGACATTCTGCGCTGGGCCCCATAGACATTTGAACCTGTAAGACTGTCAAACCGTTGTGATGAATCTGTGAAGACCTAGACAATTTCTCTGTTTATATTAGTCTTTCAGAGCTGGCTCTGTGTTAAGTGTGAAAGCAAGATTCTGGAGAGTGCTTATCCTCATCCTCCTGCATCCACACATACTAAAGGGGGAGGTCTTCTGCCTATCAATGCTGACTCCTGTGTCTGAAGACCATTTCTTTCTTCACTGCCCATAAATTCCTATGGCATTCCACAATTCCCAGAGCAGCTGTCTCCTTCTCTGAAACTTGCCTTAGTATTTCTTGAGAAAGTGTTAATAACACGTCCCTGTGAGTTGCTTGTTTTTAATAGTAGACTTTATTCCTGTATTTAATAGTAGACTTTCTGATAGCTTGCTATACCCTGAACTAGGAACACCCAAAATTGCCTATATATTCTTGGAGGCTGCACATCAATGGCATTCAATAGTTTTTTTGTTGAGGGACTGGAGAGAAGGCTCCATGGCTAAGGTTCTTACTACTCTAGACATGGGTTTGGTTCCAGGTACCCATATCAGGTAGCCACAGGCATTTGACTCCAATACCAAGAGAATCCACACCCTTCTTTTGGCCCTCATGGGCATCTGCATGAATATGGTACCAATAAACTCCTGCAGGCACACACACCTGTAAATAAAAATAAATAAAGCTTTCTTTAAAAGGAGTAAGAATTCTTGGTGGAGGTGTGCACCTCTAATCCCAAAACTCGGGAGGCAGAGGCAGGTGGTTCTCTAAGTTTGAGACCAACCTTGTCTATGAAGAGAGTTCTAGGATATCCAGGGCTACACAGAGAAATCAGGTCTCAAAAAGAAAAAAAAAAATCTTGGTGGTTGGTCTAGAGGTCCAGAAGTTTGAGATTTGCTTTTCAACTGTGACTGCCTGGCTGCCAAAGGAAACAGAAGTGAATATAAGCAAAGATCTGCTAGTCATTAGGTCAATTAAACTCCTGAATAACTTACTGAAACTCTGGAATCCATCCTGGGTCACCAGCCAGTTCTCCTCTGACCTCCTGTGCCCTGTGGGTGTTTCTGTAGCCACTGGCCATTCACTGATGCACACGGGAGCATGAAGAGCTGGCTCTGCCCACTGCCTCTCCCTCATGCCATTGTGCCCAGCAATGGATACCTAGCTCTTGTCCTCCTGGTCGAGTTGTGCCTGTTAGCAGCCAAATCAAGCATGCCTCTTCCACAGAGCCTCTCTGGCCAGCCTAGACCAAAAGGAAGCCTCCTTCCTTGGGGTCCAAGGACACTCACCAGGACCCAAGATGATTCTGGAGCAGACTATTACTTGATTTCACAGTGAGAGAGTCCTTTGAAAGAAAAGGAAAAAAAATCTGTCAGCCCCCATATATATTCACTAGTGCTAAGCCCAGGTTAGGACACTGTGTGTGAAAGTGTGTGTGTGTGTGTATGTGTTGATATGGCAGTGTAACGCGTATGTCCAAATTGAAGCTCCTAGTGTAATACATCTGAACAAAATAAACTCACATCTTCCACCCTGTGTGGCATATGTGTCTCAAGTAGGTAGCCTCTGCACCACCCCAAGAAACCAGCCAATGCTCAAACAGCATGGAGAGCTGGCAGTCTTTCCTGGCCTGTCTGTCTCCCCCTGCACACTTCCCCAAGGGCAGCTGGAGAGTTTCAGGGGCAAAGAATCTTGGACAGCTGTTGGTAGAGATCACACAGACTTCCTCACATCTGTTAGCAAGCGCTGAGCTCATGTCCCTGGGAGCGGGAGTCAACTTGTGAGGTCCACCTCCAGAACAGAGCCTGCCTTGGGAGGGAGAGGAGAGAAACGGCCTTGCGTGGGATGTGGGGGATTCCTCCTGTCAGAAAATCCACTGGAGACAGCCACAGGGAGAGTGGTCCTGCAGACTCTTCTCTGCATTGAGACAGTTTCCTTCGAGAGAAGCCCTGGAGCTCGTGATAGTTATAGGGAGATGCCACCTTCCCAACGAATTTTTAAAAATTGAAATGTACTACAGATATATGAGAAAAAATTGTAAAACGATTTTTTTCTACATGTTCCCATCCATTTTCCTTAATGTAATTATTAGTAGTTCGGTTTTAAGGGAGTGTATAAAATAATGGGCTTCATTATAATTTCATACCCAGTATGAGCACAACTTGCTCATGTTGGCCCCCCTCACCATTCGCTGCCCCTCTACCCTCTGGCCTCCTTCCTTCCCTGAGACGTAGGCATGCCTGCGTGTGTGTGTGTGTGTGTGTGTGTGTGTATGTGTGTGTGTGTGTGTGTGTGTGTGTGTGCAAGCTTGTCTTTCTTCTTTCATAAGCTCCTCTTCTCTATTCCTTCCTCTAGAATCTTCCTCCTCCTTCACACTCCCCTTTGTATTTTCAGTGACAATCGTTTGTTTTAGTTGAAATCATTTGCTTTTTAGCTGAAAGAGTGTTGAGTGGTCCAATCTGCCCTCCAGCTTGGTAAGTCAGTAGCCAAGGATGACCTTGAACTCCTGACCCTTCCTCCACTTCCAGAGGGCAAGCAGTTCAGGTGTGTTCCACTGCCTGGCTGACAACTGATTTTTAAAAGATGCCCAGTTCTCCTCAAACCCTGCCCCTCTCCTCCCAGCAATTCCAGTTCAAGAAGCAGTCGCTGATGTAGAATAACCCCCACAACGAAGGTAATGAGCAACTGCAGCTTTTGAATGTTAACATAACAACAACGACAACAACAATAATAATAATAATATTCTAGTTTTGACAGTGTCCAATTGTTTAGTTTTGACAGTGTGCAAAGAGCTTTCAATGGCATAGGACCTTCAACTGGCCCTATGAGAGAAGCAGGTTAGTTACTGCTGGAGTTATGGCTGTTGCCAGGGCACCCGTCCTTAGGCTGGTGCTTCTTTCTCATTAGTCCTGGTTTCTCAAAGCCAAGGTTTACAGGTTTGGGAGGGGCATTCTTTCAGAAATTGTTCAAGTTCACTAGAAAGGAGAGCACTGGGTCTCTGGTGCCGACTTGCAAGCCCAGGCACTTTTCCTTCTGCGAAACCGTGAAGGACAAAGTTGTTTCTCATTAAAAACCACCTCATGGAAGAAGTTCTTCCCATTCCCATTACCCGGAGGGCAAGACTTACCGAACCAAGCCTGGGATTTAGTTGGGTTTTGACTCTAGACCCTGGGGGAGCAGCAGCAGAGTAACCCAGAAGAATACTGAACCCCTTTCAGAGTCCCATCTGGATGGTCAAGGATGGTACCCAGAAGAGCAGGAGACTAGCAGGTGAGAGCTACATGCAGAAAGCTGCCTCTGCTGACCAGGCCTGCCAAGTCATCCCTTTACCCTGAGCCTCAGTCTTCTCACCTGTCAAATGGGAGGAGCTGGCTGGCATGGAGAGGTAGAATGCAATAGCCCTATGTACTGATGGCAGACAGGCCATCTGGAGATGGGGAAGGCCCCTTGAACAACTTTGCCCCCAAAGCCCTGGCCTCTACTCTCACTCCTTGCCTGCTGTTAGCCCAAGCTAGATTGACCCTGACCAGCCTGGAGACATCCTGGTACAGCATCAAGAGAAGGTTTGGGTGAGGGCCGACTGGGGCCAGTGGGGGGCGGGGGGGGGGCCCACTGGGGTGTTGTTTTTTTTTTTTTTCACATGCATATGTCCCCTCTCAGGCAGCCCTTTCAGAGCCCCGGACAATGTGCTCTTTTTGTCCCCAACCCTTTCAGCCGCCTGTTCATTCTCTTTGCATCTGCTGTCACACAGGACATCCCGGCTGGCAAGCGACCACGGGGACACATTGTGCTGCCTTAATGAAGCATGGGGCTGGTGATACAGGGCTGTTAGATACTGGAGCCTGCAGAGGCTGGACTGAGCAGAGGGCACCCCGAATTTCCACATCAGACTCCTTTTTGAGGACAGGGCCATTACCGTTCTCTCCCTTTACTTCTCATGGTCCAAACAGACGTATCTGTGAGAAAGAAATTGAAACTTTGGTGATTGAAACAAGAAGAGGGCTCCGTTGTTTCCCTGGGAGCTGAGCAACCAAGAGGAGATCCCGGGAGAAGATAAATTACCTACACAGAGAGGATCCATGCAAGTGGCTGTGAAAGAAAGCCACTGGAGAAGCCTAGTGGTTCTTTCAAAACCACCTGGGTCCCTATCCATTAGGGGGGTCAGGTTGGCCAGTGAGATGGCCTCTTAAAAACCCTTCAAGCCATCCCGAGATACAGTTGGGATTGAAGAGAAAACACGGGAGATTCCATCGATCCATTCCACAGCCAGAGATACTGAAAAACTTAACTGTATGCCATGCCAGCAGCAGGGCAAGCCATGAGCTCTAGGCCACTTCTCATGCTCAGTGGTCATGAGGCAGCCCCTTTCAGGGTCTGTATGGGGCTAGGGAGCCTTCCTCCCTGAGTGGCTTGTGGGGTATGATCTCTGCTGTGGAGGAAGAAGTTCCCGATTCAGATGCCTCTCTGAGCTGTAGATGTGGCTAGAAAGCCCCGGCACATCTCTAAAGTGTCTTTCCTCTTCATTACAGCATGAGCTCCACCTGCAGCTCTCAGAACTACCCTTCAACCCTCAGCCCTTTTCTGCTGACCGTGGGTTTACCTAGCAGAAGCCCGCCCGGGGTTTTCACCACAAGGATCTGGCATGAGAGTCTTTCTACCACTTGAGGTTTGTCTTTCTGGTCTATTTACTGCGCACATGCACCCCCTCCAGCCCACTCCGTACCCTTCCTGGCCTGCTCACCCGCCCACCACCCAAAGAAAAAAGCCTGGGTCTTGTCCAACAAGGCCCCCTGTCCCCTTTAACAAGCAAAGTGTGCTGGCATTGCGATTGGTGGTCTTCTCGCTGAAGGTCGTTAATCAGTGCAGAATGTGGACCTTGCTGTCTTGCCAGCCCTATGAAAACGCAGCTGGCAGCTAGCCGAGACGGAGGAATCCGTCATAGGTTGGATGGGCCTGGGCTCTAAGCACGAGTGTACGGCTTATGCAAATAGTTTTGCTTAGCATGGACCCTGTGTTCTTATTCCCCCCACCCCCAAACTTTTTTTTTTTCCACTCAAGGGTGGGGAGTGAGGGAAGTGAGGAGAACAAGCCCTTCCCTGCCAGATCTTGTTCTCAATCAGAAAGGAGCAAATTGCTTTTCCTAAAAAAAAAAAAAAGAAAGAAAGAAAGAAAGAAAAAGAAAAAAAAAGAAAAGGGCGGCGTGCAGGGGCTGGGGCGGGGGAGGGGGAGGGCTACAGAACACCCATCTCTTGCTCTGTGCAGCAAAGCATTTGAAAGCTGAGCTGCTCAGTGAGAAAGGCCAGCGCTGAGTGTGTTTGGAGGGACTTAGCATCCCTAAGGAGACCCTTTCCCTTTCCCTGGGAGGCCTGTCAAGCACCTGGGTGGGGCCTGGACCTCAGCACTTTGATGGTTGACCCTCAATCTTGCCTCACCTTCCCAAGTTTGGGCAGGCCCTGAGTGTCAGCCACAGAACAATGGAGACTCCGCGCACCCCCACCCCCCGAGTCGCCAGCAGAGGAGGGAGTTGCGGTGGCTTCTCTTGGCTCATAGAGCTGGAGCTGACTTCCTTTAAAGAGCAGGAGCCACCGAGTTGAACTGGGAATGTCCCTCGGCTTTTCTGAGCTTCCGCTCCGTCATGTATGAAAGGCAAGGCTAGCCTCTCCCTGATCCCCACATGGCGTACCCAGCCCACAGGAGAGGCTTGGTTAATATCTGACGAGAAGGGATGAAGCCAGATAATGAGAGGACAGCAGAGAGCACGCTGCCTGGTGCGCAGTAGACACTGTAAAACATTAACCACTCATGCTAAGAGCATGAAAGGAATCGAGCGAAAGGCTACATTCAAAGGGGAGTATTGAACACATCAAGTTGGCTCAACACTGAAGACAGTGGAGGGAGAGACACAGCAAGAGGGGCAACAGCCCTCAAGGTTGACTCAGGATAAGTTGGAACCATGTAGCACTGAGTCTTTGGGAGAGAACCATTCTGGCCGGGGAGGAGGGTCCCTAGGTAGAATACGAGTAGCAGCCTGTGTACGCTGGATGCCAGGGACACTTCCCCATTTGTGATTACAAAAACAAAAACAAAACAAAACCCCAGATATTGCCAGCTGTTTGCTGGAGGACTGCATACCATGGGCTTCCCTCTCAGGCCCTGCCATCACTAAGGTCAAAGCATCAGTCACCACATGAAGGGTTGCTGTGAAGGTCAAAGTAGAGCCCAGACTTTTGTGTGGACTATCACGGACTTCCTTCTGGTTTCCTGTGTAGTGTTTAAGAAGTATGGAAATGACCATTTGATCCATGAAGACAAAAAAAAAAAAAAAAAATTGAATGAACAGAAAACCTAATCCTTCCAAATCCATAAGAGATGTGAAGTCACGGAGTAAATAAATGGCCTATCCCAAGCAGAAGCAGATTGCCAAACATGGGGAACTACAGTGGGATCTAGAAAAGATCATCCTGAGTGAGGTAACCCAGAAGCAGAAAGACACCCAAGGTATATACTCACTTATAAGTGGATATTAGACATATAATATAGGATAAACATACTACAATCTGTACACCTAAAGAAGCTAAGCAAGAAGGAAGACCCTGGGCAAGATGCTCAATCCTCACTCAGAAAGACAAACGGGATGGACATTGGAAGAAGGAGAAAACAGGAAATAGGACAGGAGCCTGCTACAGAGGGCCTCTGAAAGACTCAACCCAGCAGTCTATCAAAGCAGATGCTGAGACTCATAACCAAACTTTGGGCAGAGTGCAGGGATTCTTAAGAAAGAAGGAGATAGTAAGACCTGGAGAGGACAGGAACTCCACAAGGAGAGCAACAGAACCAAACAATCTGAGCACAGAGGTCTTTTCTGAGACTGATACTCCAACCAAGGACCATTCATGGATGTAACCTGGAACCCCTGCTCAGATGTAGCCCATGGCAGTTCAGTGTCCAAGTGGGTTCCCGAGTAATGGGAAAACAGGGACTGCCTCTGACATGAACTCAGTGTCTAGCTCTTTGACCACCTCTCCCTGGGTATGAAGCCTTACCAGGCCACAGAGGAAGACAATGCAGTCAGTCCTAATGAGACCTGATAGACTAGGGTCATATGGAAGGGGAGGAGGACCTCCCCTATCAGTGGACTTGGAGAGAGGTATGGGAGGAGATGAGGGAGGGAGGGTAGGATTGGGAATGAATGAGGGAAGGGGCTACAGCTAGAATACAAAGTGAATAAACTGTAATTAATATAAAAATAAAAATTTAATTTAGAAAAGAAAGAAAGAAACTGCTGGAGGCACCAGAGTCGGCAGCTGGCAGAATGGCGCAGACAGGGTGCTACAGGGTCTGTGAGAGTCTGAGTTCAAGTCCAGGGTGTCCCCTATATGGGGCAGCTGTACTTTCCCGGATTTGATGTCAGGAATTCTGCTGTGTTATTACAGGGACTCCCGCAGTGTCTGTCCTTACCATGGGGTTTAAACCTGCGATGGGGTTTAATTGGAACCTCATTCTCCTTTCCTGTTCATGATACAAATCCTTTTTTCTCCCTTACCGTAGAAGAAAGAAATTTCTCCAACACCTGCCTTTTCTGGCTAAGTTCTTCCTTCCAGGGTGGGGTGGGGGTTGGGAGAAGACTGAGAAGCCTTGGTGCCATTCACAGTCAGAGTACAAGCTCACCAAACCACTGAGACCTAATCCCAGTGTGGCCTGCTTATCTCCCTGGCCTCACTCACACTCTCCAGAGGCCTGTGGATTGCCCTATCTTCCACCCCCTCCCCCGTGTCCATCTCCAGGGCAGTGGCACACTAAAAGGCTAAAGACAGTTTGAAGAGGCAGAGTGAGCATCCGAACCAGATTCAGATCTCACAAGACGTTAAAACGACCGATTCATATGCAAGAACTGGAAGGGATGGAGACAGCTCGCCGCAACAGATGGGCCTTGGGAACAGAGATGGACATTGTGAGCAGCTAACGGCCCAAAGGAAGCACAAGGGGTTACAAACACTAACCAATGAAGACCGCCTTTGATGGACTCATTAGTAGACTGGGTGGAGCTGGGGAGATAATCCCTAAGCATGAGGGCATGTCATTAGGAACTTTCAGTGTGGAAAATCAAAAGGAAAAGGATCGGAAAGAAAAATAAAGACAAGAAAAATCCCAGAAGAAAAAGGCATAACATTTGTGGGGTGTGTAAGAAAGTGAAAAAGAAGGGGAGGGGGGCTGGGGCTGGATCTCCTGGTAGAGCATTTGTTTAGCACGCAGGGAGCTTTAAATTCAAACACACACACACACACACACACACACACACACACACACACGGGGGCAGGGAGTTGTTTAAAGAATAATGACTGGGAATTTCCCCAAATTGGGTTTGGTTGGACACCAAAACCACAGATCCAAAAAGTTCAGAGAACGAAAGTGAGATAAGTGTCCAAAACAAACAAAACTCCCCGCATTCAGGCATAGCACATTCAAAGGGTAATGAGGAAATCTTGGAAGAAGCCAAGGGGAAAAATAAATGTCTTACCTGTAGTGGAAGAAAGACAAGAATTACATACAAACTCTCACCAAAAAGCATTCAAAGAAGAAGGGGGGCAGTTGAAATGTTATTGAAGAAAAAAATGGCCAATCTGGAATTTTGTAACCTTCAAAAATGAGAGATGAAGACTTGTTTGTTTTGGGCAAGGTCTCTCTATGCAGCCCTGGCTAATCTGGATCTTGCTACATTGACCAGGCTGGCCTCAAATTCACAGAGATCCTCATGCCTCTGTGTCCTGAATACTAGGATTAAAGGTGGTACCATCATGCCTAGCAGGATTTTTATCATAGAGATTTAAAGGAAATCTACTGCCTGCAGATATTCCTAACAATAAATGTAAAAGGTTCTTTAGCCAGCCTATGCCACCATGAAGCATACCTGCGATTCCAGTGCTCTGGAGACTGAAGCAGGGGGATCAAGAATTGAAGGCAGCCTGGACTACACAGTAAGATCCCATCTCAAAAGGTGGGGGAGGGGCACAGAAAGAAGGAGGGGTAGAAACAGAGAAGAAGAAAGAAAGGAAGGAAAAAAAATAGGTTGGAGAGATAGGTACCTGACTGGTTAAGAGCACTTGTTTTGCCAAGAATCCAAGTTCAATTTTTAGCACCTATATGGCCTCTGACAGCCACCTGTAATTCCAGTTCCAGGGGATCTGATGCCCTCTCCCACAGGCAAAACATCCATACACATTAGGAAGGAAGGAAGGAAGGAAGGAAGGAAGGAAGGAAGGAAGGAAGGGAGGGAGGGAGGGAGGGAGGGAGGGAAAGAAAGATTTAATTTTTAAAGAGAGAGAGGATCGAGGGAAGAAGGAAGAGAGGGCTGCTGGGGGTGTAGTTCAGCAATAGAGCCTTTGCCTGGCATATTCAAGGACCTGTGTTCAATCCCCAACATGGTGAAAATACTCAAACAAGGTAAGGAAAAATGAAAAACAAAGGAGGAAAGAAAAGAAGGAAAAGGGAAGAGACATGGAAGGGAGAGAAGAAGAAAGAGTGGGAAAGAGGAGAAAGGGGTCAAGAGGAGAAAAGGGGGAAGAAAAATCACTCTTGTACTGTCAGTGGGGGGTTGAAATAGTGCCTGCTACAAGATCCAAGAACTCCCCTCCTGCATGCTCTAAATTTTAAAGGAATGCCTGAGCTCTGAGCTCCTTCACGAGCATGTGGTTCTCAACCACCCACAGGTACAAGCCAGGGGGGGCCCTGCAGGTGGGTGAACGGGTGAGGAAGTGCAATGCAAGCACTCAGCACGCAGCCTTGCATGCCGCAGGCTGCAGGGTAAGCACTGAGTGTGCAGCGACCTCCAGACGCCCGATGCCGTCAAAGGCTGTGAACGGTGTCTTCTGCCTGGAGGAGGTGTTCGTTTACATGGAGAGTCGTTCAAAGCGGACGAAACACAGCGCCAAAAGCACCACCAGTGAAAACATTTAGTGAAGTTCAGACTTCACTAAAACGTCAAACTTTGGCTCTCTAGAAGATACTGTTGAAGGAATCGACCAGAACCTCGGGCTGAGTCTGGGTACATGGCTCATCCAGGAAGGGCATCATCCCTGCGAGCCCATGTTCAGTCCCAGGAACATGGTAGCTCAATATGGAGCATGGGTACATAGGGAGATGCTAAGCCCATAGAACTGCCCTCGTTTTAAAATAAAATATCATAGCAGGATTACAGGGCAGCAAGCATGCAAGAAGCTTTCTTGAAACATTTGTCAACGACGTGTACAAGAGTCCTAGAAGGCCAGAGGAGTGCCTGGAGCTCAAATTACAAGCTGTGGTAAGATGTCTGATATAGGTGCTAGGAAATGAACTCAGGTCCTCTGGGAAAGCAACCAGAGCTCTTAACCGTGCGGCCATCTCTCCAGCTCAGGGGTAGCCTTTTTTAACAGCAGCACATTTTGTTTTCCCAAATAAGCTATTACACAGAACTCTGTCAAATAAAATAACTAGAAAGGATTGGACCATTGACCCTGCCATATTGCCAAGTAGCTCCTTGAAGAACATTGGCTTCCATGGAGCAAAGCTTAGAAAAGATCAGACGGAGAGACAGGACGGAGCTCGCTGCTCAGGACATACAGCCCCTCACACCTGGACATCATGATGCAAGTCCCAGCATCCTACTGGTTGCAGGCTCTGACCTTTACCTTCCACCAATGTATCAACATCTCCTGGGTCTTAGCGTGGGAAAACTAAAACGCATAACTGCTATGAGAATTAATGAGTCAATATACTTGAAGCTCTTAGGGCTGGAGGCGCAGTTCAGTGGAAGTGTGCTCTCGGGGTGCAGAACAATGTGCCGCATATAGGAAATGCTAGACGCATTTCAGTTTCTACCGATTTTGTAGATTAGCTTGCAACAGCCCGACAGAAAAGCGTCATAGTTGCTGTATGGTGTTCTTTAAGACGTCCATGGGGGGTTTGGTTGTATTGAGTTTTTGTCATGTATGGACCTGTCTGTCTGTCCGTGGACTCACACATGTCACAGCATACATGTGGAGGTCAGAGGACAACCTGCAGGAGTCAAGTCTCTCCCTCCATCATGTAGATCCCAAGGATGGAACTCGGGCATTCAGGCTTGGTGGCAGTCACCCTCCCACTGAGCCATCTTGCTAGCACATCTTTGTTTTAGCCGCACTGCTTCTTCTACCCAAACCTTCTCTGTCCTCTCCCTTCCTCTTGTTCTTCCTCCAAAACCCACCTCAAGGGTCTCCTTTGCAATAACAAAGTGAATTCTGCATTGTGTGCTTCCTTAGCACCCAACACATATTTACCTGTGCCATGGTCTCTACCACACGGATCTGAGTCTCTTCACTCGGTGATGGGTTATTCTTCTTCACAGCTGTGGCTTCCAATATCTAGCAGTTATTTGTAGAATGGGGACTGGATGGATATCCAGTGACAAAAGGCAGGACATCAAAGAGAACTGGCTGCAAACCACAGGACATAGCTTTCCGTGATCAAGAGCCCACAAGAACAAAAGCATGCTCGAAGACAACAGGAGGCATTGGACTGATGGCCTCAGCTGAAAAGAGGCCACCATGTTAGCTAAGAGATTAGGATCCACAAACAAGCCACGCATGGTACTGTGGCTCACAGCCTTTCTCTTAGAGGATGCTGTTCTGGACCCTGTGGCCAGGTTTCCCCTGACAGTCACCTTCCATATAACCTTGTCTTGAAACTGTCTAGATTCCTCATCCATAAAAACCTGTCTCCTCTGAGCCTTTGAGAGAATCATGTAGAGAAAAGTTTAAGAGCTGTCAGGCAGGCAGTCAGGGCATGGGTAGATCTTTCTTGGCAGTTGACACTGGCACCCTTATACCTGTGTATGTGTGTGTGTTCAGTGCACCCTTGCAGGAAGTCCCTCTGCAGAAAAATTTAGAACAGTTGTCCCGAGAGAGCCTCGCTTCTCTGTATCCCTGCTTCTAGGAAAGATGTAAATGACTGTTCAGATGTTGATCCTCTTGTGGTTAATTTCCAGTTAAATCTGAGTTAGAATCCAGCTGTAGATTCTGGTCAGAAATGTCTGCTCTGCATATGCCCCGACACAGTCTCTAAACAAGAGTGGACTACAGTCAGCAGTGGGCCAATGGTCACACTGCCTTGCTCCTACCCCCAAATGCCTCTCCATGGTTTCTCCTCTCAATAAGTACTATCAGCATCTTTTTCTAAACTTCCCTAGGCTGTGTCTTAGTTAGGGTTTTATTGCTGTGAAGAGACAGCATGACCATGGCAACTCTTATAAAGGAAAACATTTAATTGGGGCTGCTTATAGTTTTAGAGGTTTAGTCCATTACTGTCGTGGGGGGAAACATGGCAGTGTGCATGCCAACATGGTGCTGGAGAAGTAGCTGTATCTTGACCTGCAGGCAGCAGAAGTGAAGACTCTGAGCCCCTAGACCTGGTTTGAGCTTCTGAGCAAAACTCAACCCAGAGTTACTCACTTTCTCCAACAAGGACATACATACTCCAACAAGGCCACACCTTCTAACAGTTCTACTCCCTGAGCTCACAAGGTTTCTTTTTATTCAAACCACCACAGGCTGCTCATTTCTCCTTTGCAGTAAGGAACTGCAATGATATTTACAGTTGCGGTTTCTTATTTGCCTCTGCAGCAACTACTGAAGTCAGTAGCCCACAACACTGCCTAAAACCTCCACTTAGCTCGTCAGCCCAGCGGAGACCCCCATTCTGAGTGAATTTTACAATGGTTTCCTCCTCCTCCTTCTCCTTCCTCATATTCCTTTTCCTCACACTGCTCCTCCTCTTCTTCTTTTTCTTCCTCCTCCTTCTCCTCTTTTTCTTCTCTTCCTCCTCCTAAAGTGTCTTACTCTGTAGGCCAGGCTAATCTCAATGTCAGAACCCTCCTGCCTCAGAGCCTCCTGAGTGCTGGGGTTGTAGACACCAGCACATTCAACAATCCATTCTAACTGCCATTTTGGTTTCCTTGCTTGCTTTCTACTTCAGAAACTGTGATAGGGTTTCTCATAATAGAAGTCTTATAGACTTATAATAGAAGTCTTATAATGGAATTCTTTTTGTTCTTGGTCACACACTTAATTGATTTGGGATCAGCGATACAAAACAATTCTTCCGTGACCTTGGACAGAACATGCACACACGTAACTGTCCTCACCAACATAGCACCACACCAAGATCAGAGGTGTTGCCTACATTTTTATTTATTTTTTATGAAAGTGAGCAAACATTTTTTAAAAAGACTAATAAACAACCAATATAAAAGGTTTTTCAAACAGACGGGGTGGGGGGGGGGCTTTGTAGTTCTGTAGAATTCCTCTGACTTGTTTCTCATCTCATAGTCAGTTTTCGCCAAAAGTGAAATAGTCCTTGGATGCCTGAACGAATGGCATGAATGACTGAGGCTGGAAAAGAGGGAATACAGCTGGCAGACTCAGTCCTGAGTCCTCATTCCTAGGTCCCTTCATGGCTGCTTCTTCAGGGAGAAGCTGGCAGTGGCTGGCTTGAAGTTAGGATCCCAGAACAGAGAGGTGGACAGTAGTTGATAGAGCCTACCCCCAATCCATTGATTCTGAGCCTGTGTTGAGGCAGAACAACCTAATGGCAGCGGCTCCTCACCTTGTGGATGGTGAAGAGAAGGATGAGAGAAAGAGAAGGACGGAGACACAGCCCACAAGGGCCACCATCAGTGACCCACTGCCCTCAGGTAAAACCTTTCTCTCAACCAAATAGCACCACTAACTGGAAATCAAGCTCAGAGCAATGGTTCTTTTTGTGGAACCACTTCATAGCCAAACCATGACTTAAAGAAAAGTGGAGGAACCAACTAAGAGGAGGCAGGAAGGGGGTGTCTAAGGGAGCAGGGGTACGAGGTCTCTTAGCATGAGTGGGAAGCATGTGAGATAACCCACTGACCCAAGCATCTATGAACTGCAGTGATCACCCCTCTGTATGACAGACACACCCAAACTAACATGTTTAGTTTCCTAGCAAACATTATCAAGCCTAGATATAACCAGGGCGAACTCTATCTAACTCAGAGGGACAAGCAATTGCTTGGGAACGTGAGTTGTTTATCAGAAAGGGATGGAAGGACACAAGCACCATCTTAAAAGTTCAGTATAGCCCCAAAGATAAAACCTAACAAAAAAGCATAAGCAGTCTTCTCTCAAATCAGATACAAAATCCTAAAGGGCATTGGCCAATCAAATCCAACCATGTGATACAAAGTGACAGGGCGTGACCCATGACCCAAAATATATTCAAAATGTATTCAGTGAAAACTGAAACAGAATTTTAAGCATATCTTCCAAAAATGATCCTACACTTAATCTAGGAGAATAAATGCAGACAGGAGGTTTTTGTAACCAATAGAACAATGTTACAGTAGGAACCTCCTTACAGTCAGAAATCAGGCCTTGGTAACTAACTAGTTAATTATTTTTTTAAATTTTATTACATTTATATATTCATTATTTGTTTATTTATTGTATGTGGGGGTGGGCACAAGCATGCCATGGCATGCCATGTGGAGGTCAGAGGACAGCATAGGGGAATCAGTTCTTTCCTTCTGCATGTGGATACACGGGATAAAATTCAGGTCATTATGTTTGGTGATACAAGTGCCTTTACCCGCTGAGCAATCTTGCTAGCCCTGACTGGCTAATTCAAAAGATTAATACACTACAATGGAAAACAACAGGCGAGAAGAGAAGGCTGAGACTTGCTCGCTTGTAAATACACTAGATGATGTTTTTATATGGATGTTTAAATTGTAAATCCAATGTCTAATATTGCCTAAAAGCCACCAAGGAAGGAGATACTACATTGCATGCTTAATTAAAAAAAAAAAAAAGATTAAACGCTGTTAACCTAAATGAGGTGGCGTGGGCAGGGAGTGGGATAGAAGGAAATGATGTGTCTTTAAAAAGAATGACCCAGAGGACAGCTAGGTCAATGATGCAAGACAGACACGTCTCTGAGGGATGCAAGGTTTTGGGTGTACTTTCTTTTGCTCATATCCTACCTGAGATTATTGAGTTAACCTTTCCCACAAGCTGAATTTCATCAGTCCTGTGACTCCGCTATGCTCATATATTCTAACCTTATCCAGTCAGCTTTCTCCTCCCTTGTTCCCTCTGCCTCATCCTCATATGGCAGGGACAGAGCCTCCAGCTGTTGGTGAAATTCAGTTATCTGGAAAATAGTTGTTTTGTTTTGGTTTGGTTTGGTTTTTTGTTATGTACAGTTTCATCTTCAAGTTTCATGTCAAAAGCAGTAACAAAAGCTTACTGGGTGGGAGAAGCCAAATGTTGCTTACACAGTTGCAAATTGTACACTCTATGTCAGACAGGATTTAAAAGAGCCATTTAAAAGTATCCTCACCCAGCCCCAGACTCCAGATAATTCCGAATACGTTGGCTCAAGCTGATAAGAAACTGCTTTGTTCTTAGCCTAGACTCCACTGGAGAAATATCAGAATTCAAAAAGAGAAGGACCCAAATGCTTTCACCCTAATCTAGCCACGTGCTTGATTTAGCATCTTCAGGCTGCACTGGAGGACTATGGTCCCTGAAACCAGAGGTGGCCTGCATTTTCCGCACTCTATGGGGTATGAGAGGGGGCAGCTTTTTCCCACTCAATCACCCTTGGAAACGCAGCTCAATGACCCGGCTTCATAGGAATCTGCCCAGTGTGCTTTGAGGAGGCCAGGGGAGCCTGCACTTCAGTGGGGCAGCTACATGCTTCTCTGAAATGCTAATGAGATGGGTTCGCTTCAGAATTGCTTGTGGAGCTTTTGGACTTGAAATGACCTGAAGTGCCCAGCAAGGCATTCCTGCCCTCCCTGGAAGACTTCCAGCCCAAGCGTCCAGTGCTTCTCCACTCTCAGCAGCCAATAGGTTCTGTTTCCTTTAGCCTGTCTATGTCTGAGTTAACCTCATTTCCAGCTCTCTGACCTTCACAAAACACATGTCCACGTACACCCTGCCCCCCCCCCCCCCGCAATCTTCTCTTCCTGGAGAAAGGAGTGGAGGGGAGAGCGATGTCACTAGGTAAGGAAGACACAAGGACTGACATTTATCAAGTGCCACTAACACAGCTTCTCAGTCTGGTTGTCGGGCCAGAGTGGTAGAGGTAAGGAAACTGAGGCATGGGAAGAGGACTTAGCAGGTCACCTTTTTACCTTTTACTGAACCATCCCAGGAGTCAGAGTGACCTGTGTGGCTGTGGGTATTCTTCACAATTTTCAACAAATCACATACTTGGCACTTTTTAATTAAAGCTAACTAGGCCAGGGACCAAAGACCCAAGCTAACAGCATTTTTACTTCTTCACAAGACATAGATTAGTGCCTAGAGCATCCTGATGCTGTGGCTCCCTGGCTTCTCTGTAAAATGACCACCTAATTGTGTTCCTTCCTTGTACCCTGTTTGCCTTGTCATTTGTTTTTCTTCCAGAGTCTACTCATGCTAATCATGTAGAGGTGAGTCCAGTATTGCAGAAACAATGCAGTTTGAGCACGAGGGATAATCATTTATCTGCAGACTAAACTGAGTAACCCAGAAAGACATGCTGAAAGTGGCCAGCAAAACCACCAGAAAGACTGGGAAATGGGCGGTTACACAACTACAAGAGTCTGCAGCCAGATTCCTCTCAAGCGTGTCTTCAAACTCTCCCTCGGCTTCAGAGAATGAAAACAGGAAATCACTGCAGTAAGGGTGTGGTGCATACAGAGATCACAAAAAAAGCAAGCTCTAGGCTCTGTATCTAGAGAGGCATATGAGCCAGGTATGAGCCAGGCCTGGTGCTGCACAGCTGTGATTCCAGTACTTGGGAGGTAGAGGTAGAAAGATCAGGAGTTTAAGGTCATCCTTGGCTACTTAGGAGCTTGAGACCAGCCTTGGATACATAGAAGCCTGCATCACAAAACGAAAATCGAAATAATAATAATAATAAAGTTTCATGTGGATATGCGTGTGTGTGTGTGTGTATACAAATCTTCTGGGTTAAAATAAATGCTTATGGGATGTATCTTTTTTTTGTGGCAAAACCTTCGCTCACACACAGGCATGCAGTTTCAATTCTTATCATCAAAAGAAATGTACCTGTGTCCAAGAAGCAGAAATGAAGGCCATGATGAATCTCCTTCCTTTGATAATAAATGAAATTGAAGCTGTGAGAAAAGCTCTTAAGCATAAGGCACCTTGGTCTACGAGCACTGACTCTTTCATGGAAGAACGCAATCGCCTTGTAACCTCTTTCTTCCCCCTGGAAGCAGCTAATTTAACCCATCTCTGCAGGCAGATAGGCTAACATATTAAAACAGAATGTCCTCCCGTCATCCCACAAAGCATGCCATTCAGTGTGTTCAGGCTCCACTGACTTTCCCTTCCTGACCCTGAGCAGGTAGAACACAGGCAGGGCCAAGTGTCTCCCCTCCAGCCCCACTCCAAGTGAGGGCAAAGCTGTCAGGATCTTTTCCTCCCTCTCAGTCATCACAGTCCTATGGTCCCAAATAGGCACAGACCTGGGAGATGAAGGGGGTCCACCCTTAAGGACTCAGACGCATCCACAGACACCGGGAGCCCAGAAACAGTGAGAGCTGTAGCAGCCGAGGCAATGACAACGAAGCACACCTCTGCTCCCCGTCAGTCTTTCTTTCTCTTCCCTGTCAGTCTCTTTCTCTCTCTCACTTATCTATGTACGTATATATGCTCATGTCAGGGAGGGGATACCTGTGTACATGTGTGTTTGTACATGTAGAGGCCAGAATGTTAACGCTGGCTGTTGTTCCTTAGGTTCCATTCATTTTTGTGTACTGTGTGAGACGTGTGTGTCTGCTCACACTTGCATGTGCGAGTGTGCATGCCTGTTTGTGTGTGTGTGTGTGTGTGTGAGAGAGAGAGAGAGAGAGAGAGCGGTGTAGTGTATTCACAAGACTATACTAGTGTCCACACCTGTGCATAGGCCTGAAGAGGCCAAATCAGCATGTCGGATATCTTCTACCACTGTCTGCCTTATTTCCTTGAGACAGTGTCTCTCACAACCTAGAACCTTTCCATTCTGACTAGTTGACTAGCCAGCATCTAGTCATCTTGGGATTTCCGCGTGTTGGCTTCCCGGTGTCGGAGTTACAGATACACTCAGCCCTGCCTGGCTTTTTAACGTGAGTGCTAAAGATTTGAACTCAGGTCCCTGGGCATGCAGAGCAAACACTCTTACTCGTTGAGCGATTCCTTCAGCCTCCCACCTTGTTTTCTGACATGGAGTCTTTCCTGGGCTTGGAGCTTGGGGAGTAGGCTAATGTGGCTGGCGAGCGAGCTTCAAGGATCTCCCTGTCTCCACCTCGCCAGTGCTGGGGTTACAAGGACCTGCTAACATGCCTGGACACTTTATACATGGGTCCTGGGAATCAATGCCAGGTCTTCACGCCTGTGCAGGGTTAGGCTGTCTCCCCTGACCCCTCTTTCTTTCTCATTTCTTGGTGTTTCGCTCTGCTGTTTCTGTTAATCACTAAGCCATTTATTCAGAGAAAGTTATATTTATTCTCAATTTTGCAGAAAAGACAGCTCAAGGAGACCCCAGAGCGGGGGGAGGGAGGGAGCTCAGACATAGCATATTCCTCTGCTTGCCTTTGTGTCTGCTAAGCTGTGCCTATCTGTGCCTTGCCCACACACAGAAACACCAAGAAAAAGATGTGTGTCTATTTCAGAGACACAGTTTGGTAGGAAACCTGAATAAAAGTAGCAGTTGTAGCAATGGTCTTTTATCTAGACGGAAAACCGAACAAAAATGAAATACTTCGTTGAAACAGAAGTATCTTAGAGTCTAACTCAAGCTCAAAGACACTAGCATTAGGAATATCTTTCATATTATTTTTTTCTGTCTGTATTTTCATTTTTTTGACTGCTACATGAGAAAAACTTAAAAATTATACGCACTGGTATATACTGCGTAACATTTTCATACATGTATACATTATACATTACATGGTCAGGTCAGGGAAATGTATCTGTTCCCACAAGTGTCCATCATTTCTTCATGGTAGAAGCATTTGAAATCCTCCCTCCCAAATGTCTGCTGTTTCCTATAGTTATTCTGTGCCAGGAAATAGTGGGTTCCTTATTTGAATGTGTGTGTGTGCATGTGTGTGTGTGTGTGTGTGTGTGTGTGTGTGTGTGTGTGTGTGTGTTTATGCGTATATGTCTCTGTGGGTGAATATATATCTGTGTGTATGTGCACATGTGTGTATGAATGTGTATCTGTGTGCTTGTGTGTCTCAGTATGTCTGTGTGTTTGTGTCTGTGTGTGTGAATGGGCCAGAGTATGTGTGCCCCTGTACCTGTATATTTGCAGTGGTGGTGATAGAATACTAGGCAAATGAGCTCCACACCCAGCCATGGACCTTCATAATAAGCATTATTTTATTTTACCTTTGTTTGGGACTAAATTCCACTCTGCGTCCCAGGCCAGCCCTGACCTTGCAATCTTCCTGTTTCAGCCTCCCAACAGGTCCAAATCCCCTTGCCCTGTGATGCGTCATTTAAACAGTGAATCTGGATGCAACCTCAGTTCCCCCTTCCAGCTTCTTCTGGTCCAGCTGTCAACCTGGAGAGACGGCTTAAATCCAGAGGGAAGAAACTGAGGGTTTTCAACAAGGGTGTTGCTAGTCCCTGAATGTGGCCTCATGGCACTGCTAGAGAAAGACACGACAAAACTCACCCCACAAGCCCTGCTCACAACAGTAGCTGCTGTGAGCCCCTCGAAGACCCCTGCCTGGGTGTGGGGACACTGTTAGTGAGGAAAGAGCTAGATTCCTGCTTTCCTGGTGTCAGACTATAAATAGAACAGACGGTGGGGTGTGTGTGGGGGGCCTAGGTTGAGCTCAAACAGCAGTGTCTGTCTAGAGCACACTTTAAATGTGGTCTCTGAGACTCCGAGCTGTGGCATGTGTGGTTGCATCTTTCTCTTTCCACCTCGGGGTAACTGGAAACTGCTCTGCAGCGTCGTACGTCATGTCCACGAGAGCAAGGATGTGAGGGCCTGCTCACTCACACCCACCTCAGCTGATCTCATGTATCTGTATCTGATAAACAATAAAGAGCCCCAGCCCCCATTCCCATCCTGAGAGCGTGTGTGTGTGTGTGTGTGTGTGTGTGTGTGTGTGTGTGTGAGTGTGTGCATCTTCTAGTCTGTCCATCGTCCTAGACACAGCCTTGACTCCATTTCCTCCTTTGGGAGCCTTGGCAGCTCAGTCAGGTCTTTTTGAACTGTAGGAGTCAACACCACATTAATGACCTATACCCTGGGGCTTCCGTCCGTGCAGACCTTTCAAGGTCAGCCCTGAGGTCTACCGTAACTGATTGATTAATCTGTCAACATCTTGGTGTGCTTTAGGGCATCCCTGCTGAGTGGTCTCCTGTTTTGCCATCTTTCTCCCTCACTTATTCCCAAATCTTGGTCGGTTTGCCCAGCATCTTTCCTTCCCCTCTACTTGCAGCCCAGGTCCTCCTGGTTGTCCACTTTTCTGACTGACACATCCATTAGCTCTCCATGCTACTTGCCTCTCCTTTCTGTTCTGCCTCAGTCTTCCCCGAAGTTCCCATCTTCTTTGCTCCTGCTGGATTTCCTCACCTTATGATGGGTGGCGTCCCACCAACCCATGGAAAGCTGAAATCACCACAAGTCAAAAACGTGTTTAACATGCCTAGCCCGCTTACGCATGCTTCGAGTGCTCACAGAGGCTGAGCAAAGCCATCTCACACGGCGCCCATTTTATAATAAGGTGCTGATTAGCTCACAGAATTTACCGAATAGTGATATGGGGTACCTTCAAAGTAGTATGCATTAGGTTAGAAGTTGTATCATTTACCACTGTGACCACAGGCCGGAGTAGAAGCTGTAGCTCTTCCCTACAGCCTGTCAGCATCCTCGGAAGCTCTGTACCGCCTATTGCTGGCCTGAGAAAGTAAAAACTCAAAATGTAGTTTCTGCTGTATGCCTATCGCTTTCACGCCACGAATGCTGAAAGATGATAAGTTGGGCCATTGGATGTGGGAGCTCACCTGAATCATAGTTACAATTCAAACATTCTCTACTAGTCAGGACATCTCAATCTTAGCACCTTTGGGGGCCAGGTCATGACACTGGGGAGAACTGTTCGATGTGCTCTAGGAAATATTTCAGGATTTCTGGCCTCTACACACAGCATGCTCGCAATTTGCCACCCACAGTTGTGACATTCAAAAATGCCTCCACACCTTGCCAAATGCCCCCTGTGAACTTTGGAGGATAATTACTCTCTCTGTGTTGTGGCCTTTGGTTTTTATCGGTTGAGATCGGAGATTTTGCTCTCGCTAAAAATTTGCTGATTTCTACAGTTTTTCTTTGAATCAATGAATTAACTAGAAATGCTTTAAACTTTAAATGTAATGTTGTTTTCTTTAGTGTGTGTGTGTGGTGATATGTGTGGAAGCAAGCATGCACCATGTACCATGTCAAACTTGGCCCATGCATGTTTAGCAAACATGCGTCAGCACTTGGCCCACTCTCCCTGTGGCCTTCCGCTGTCTTGACTGCACCTAAAAACCCTGTCCTCACTCCCTTTCTTCTCTTTCTTAGGAAATCCACATTTTTCTCTGATGGCTTTTCCCCCTCCCCTGGCTACTTTTACAATCTCTTGTAGGGAGTGTTTGTTTTTGTTTTGCCTTTTACAAGGTTATCTATGATGGTACTTAATACTAATTTTATTTTTGTTTATGTGTCTAAGACTCACTTTCTACCTCTGAAGATTCATTTCTCTCATACATAAGTTCTGGAAAATTCTCAGGCATTTTCTCTCTGGTTATCCTCAGCCCTCTCCCCATGCACGCCCCACTTTCTTAATGCTCCTCACCTGACATTCATATTATTCTTTTGTTTACCTCCGATCTGGCCTCTGTAACTCTCCATCTTGTTTTTATATTGTCTTCTCTTGTTTCTGAACTGTATATTGGGTACTTTTCTCAAACCTACTGGTTCTTAAACTCCGACTTTAGTTCTGTCAAATATTGCATGATGAGTTTATTTAGCTTCGGGGTTTTTTTTCATTGTTGTTCAAATCTGCCAGCCCACCCCCATTTCTTCATATGATATTTTTATATACGTATAGATATACACATATCTTTAATTATTTTCTGATATATATTCATAATATATATCTTTAATTATTTCTTTTTTAAGAATATTAACCTGCAGTATTCTCCATGCACTGGCTTCTTGAAGGCGTGTAATGGTCTTCATGTGCTGAGGTATCTGTGGCTGTTTGCAAGTGGTTACCGTAAGACCATAAGACTGTAACTTGATTATTGAGACACCTCTGCTTTGGTCATCCTCAGGAACAGTATGGGTCTGCCTTGCTCATCCACTGCATGCGTGGGTCTGTATTGCTCCTCCACTGCATGGGTCTGTCTAACTCATCCTTTTTCCTAGCACCTCAACAAATTCCCCCTCCACAGTATCTCCCATTGTTTAAATGACATCAAAGCTCCTGACCACCCAGGCAATGTCAGTGCAACCCGCTGGCACACAGGAAGGTGGTTGGATGGAAATGGGGGGTTAGGGCTATTTCTGCTCACAGCCATGTTTAGCACACAGGCATCCTTGGTGTCTCCCTTGGTGAGGAAGAAGAGTTTTCTTCAAACCTTTGCCTGGCCTTATGTGAAAGCTTAAGCTGCCAATCTCTGCCTCACATAGACCCAAGGCCTCACGTTAAATATCCTTGTGGATTAAACAACTCAATCTGACGTTAGGATACAGTTTGCCTGCTGTGAGTGAGGCCATGATCTCCATCCCAGTGAAAATAAATAAATAAATAAATAAATAGCCTCCAGAAATTCTGTTGAAAATTTTAAAATGTAAAATCCTAAAAACCTAAAAACTCAACTCTTTTAGTTTTCCCCTAAAACTCTAAGTTCCTTCATGTCACTTCATTTTCTGGCTGTTCTTGTTTCAGTTCCTTGAGAAATCTTTCTTAGGTACTTGTGAGGCAACATTTGGATTTAGAAAAATATATACTGTAGTTTATTCTGCACTTAATATGACAGTTTTCGGGGTTGTCTGACTTGGCATAATTGTAGGACATGGGAACCCTCCACTCTGACATAAATATCTGAGTTCTCATGCCTGGACAACTTGTGATCTAGGCATTCAGAGATAAGGTCTTTAACGTGGCCTGTTCTGGCTGGATCTGGGGTTAGGCTCAGTGGGAGAGCTTTCATAGGAGGCCTTTGGTTTGATCCTTAGCATCTCAAGAACAACAACCAACACAGGCAACAAACCTGAGTGATGCCTGTCTGTCTTCTCAATTTTCATCTGTCTTATTTGCAAGCCCCACATTCTCGACACACAGGTAACTTGTACCTCCACCAACTTCTGCCTCTGTGAGACTCAGGCTATGCTGAGCCCTCTGCCAACTTCTTTATTTTCACAAACTTTTATTCTCCAAGAAAAGCAAATGTCAAATATCAGTTTCTCTGTGAAACACTTTCCAGTATCCCACAATACAATGGAGCAAGCCCATGCTCACGAGTTTGAGCAGACCTCATTGATAGCACTTGCCACACAGAGTCCAGTTTTTGTTTTCAGACTTTCCCTAGACTTGGGTGGTTGCACAGACTGAAGCAAGGTTCCATTCATCACCTCCAACACACAGCACAGCCTCTGACATGCAGTGGTTAGTCATAAATGCTATACCAATTGCCTGAAATTGTGAGACCACTCAACTCTGGCCCAGAGAAATCCAGCTTGAGAGCACAGCTTTGAGTATTATGAGCAGACGTAACACAAAGCTTCGGACAGTGGAATTGGTTTAGTCACATTGCAAATCAAAGAGACTGAAGGTTTACCGTCTTCATTTGCTCTTAGTCCTGGTTCGTAACAACATTCCATTTCTGTATCTCATGAAGAAGAAGTTTATGATTTAAGACAGACAGCGTAAGCACTGATTGGGTGGATATGTGGCTGGTGAGCAGGGAATGATGGATGGATGGATGGATGGATGGATGATGGACAGGTAGACGGATGGCTAGAAACACCAACACTCAGGATGATTATCTCACCAGTGGTCACCCCATAGAACGGTGAATGGCATGGAGCAATTGTCCACGAACTCTTGAGTGAGCATGACCCAGCTGTCAGATTAGGGCCTGGATTGGCTCATTTTTCCTTGATCTGTAACCATATCCAGTGAGTGACAGCTAGACATATGGATATAAGTGGGTGGAGAGTAAATACATAATAAGATTTCAGATATGTGTAGAGAAAGGCTGGGTGTGATAGTACACACCTTTCATATCTGCACTCCGAAGGCAGGGGCAGGAAGATCTCTGTGAGTTCAAGGCCAGTCTGGTCTGCAGAGTGAGATGACGTCTCAGAAACAAAACGTAGTTCATCAAATGGGATGAAGATGAAAAATTCATTATTTTAAAATATTTTATGTTCCATCTTATTTGTGTACTTTCTTTGTCTATCCATGCATCTCTCTGACTATCTGTCTTTCCATCCGTCTACCCACTCATTTATCCAACTATCTATCCATCATCCATTCATCCACCTATACATAAGTGCATACATACATACATATATACATACATACAAACAAATATTTATGATCCATTTGATCAAGATGTGCTAGGAATTGGTAGTTCTAAAATTTTTTATTCTTCGATTCATTCATTTGTTCAGCTATACCTTTGAGAACACCTTTTCTGTAACATACCATTCATTCATTTCTTTTTCCTTTCACCCATAGGCTGATAGGCAGCTTTAATCTAATACGACTGCTTGTGCTTCATTTGTCAAATGAAGGCGATTGGTAATACATGACACAAACACAGATAAAACTCTACTACAGTGTCCAATAAAAACCTCGTTACTTCTTTGATTTGCCCCTTCGTTCAATAGAACATTCTTACCAAAGATGGGCCCTAAGTAGGATGTCTGCTTTCAGAACATCTAAGGGATGATACGGGTCCAGGAAATAGACATATCAAGAAATCAAACTTAAAATTATTATATAATGATGAGACAAAAACAGGGGCAGGCATGGATGAGATGGCAGATGCCTTCCCTCTGCTGAGAGAGTGAGAAAGTGGGGCTTTAGCTTTAGATAGTCAGAGAGCTCTATGTAAAAGGGGTCTGACCTGAGCAGTTGTTCCATACCTGAAGTCTTTCAGCCTAAGTGTGTGACCTGGCCTGGGGGCAATGACATGGGCATCTTGGAGAGAACAGAGCCAGAAAAATAAGCCCTTGCTGGCTTTTCACAGAGCGTTAGAAGGATGTAGTTTCCGACCCTGTGGTTCAATCTGGCCTGCCTGAGCTGACTTCCAGGAGGGCAAATATCTGCCTCCAAGCCACTCCAAGCAAATGCCTGCTCTGCCTCCATTGGTCAGAAACTTTGACTCAGTGGTGACCTGGTTTTGAACTAGTGACCTGGAGGTGAATGGCTCGTATCTCATTACTAATTCCCCATAGCCACCCGCTTCTTCCTCCCGTCAGGAGCAGGAAGATCTGCTAAGGGTGAGGACAGAAGTCCAGCCAGGGGCTCTGAACCCATCAGCAGAGCACCTGCCCCAGTTTTAGCCTTGCCATCTGGCCTCCTGACATCCCCTCATCCTTTAGTCCAGCCTGGCTGAACAGGTTTTGGAAGAGGCCAAGGTCATCCTGGGGCTGACCTCCACAGATGGATTCAGCCAGAGACTCCACCCGTGGTCCATCTTGGCTATGAATGCTCAAGGTTCACATATGTACTCCTCCCCTACAGAGAACCTACGCCAGATGAGAGCTAGACCTCAGCCAGGTAGGATCTAATTAGATCTAGAGAGTGTGTCACACACACATACACACAGAGAGAGACAGAGAGACAGAAGACATATATACTATAGCTTGACTCTCCCTTTTTTTTACTCTGTTCCCTTATGAATCCCAGTTTTCTTGATGTTTAGTCTTGTGTCTTGGTACTCTTACCCCTTAAGAGACCATTGCTATACCTCTGAGATTTCTGCTCAGCTGAGACAACATTCATCCAAGAATCAGGACAAATACCAAGTGGAAAAAGATATTTAGCAACACTCCATGAACTGTCTTCTCTCTTCCTTTCTAGCTAGGAATGCTCAAAATGTGACCATCCAAAAGTACAGCAGGGCAAGGCCCAGAAGCATCTGAGAAGCCCAAATCTTAGATAAAACCTGGCCTTTCTGAGCCACAGACCACAGGAAAAACACATTGGAGCTGTCAGAGGGTGTGTGGCAATGGTGAACAGAAGGTACTCTGATTTTGGAGTTTGGGTTTTGGGGTTCGGACTCTGGGGATTGAAGCAGGACCTTGCACGCGGCAGTGGGACAGCACTCTGCAACTGGGTTGCATTACCCAGGCACAGACACGCGAAGGTCTTGCTCTGTGGCGTCAAGTGCCCTGCGCCAGGTGTTGCTACCTCAAGTTGGAGTGGAAGACATTTTCTTTCCAAAGAAAGAAGCTTGTTTTATAGTGTGAACTCACCTCGTCTTTCCTAGCAGTTCACAGTGTGTATATTTTTACATACGAGTACCTCACATTTGCACACAAATAATCCCTTCTTGGACCACTCCATCCTTCGCCCCATGAATTCCTCCAAGATGGAACCTCTCCTTCATATTTTGCTTTCTCTCACTGATGCCTCATTGATGACTATGAATGACATGATCAAAGGTTATATGTGTGTAGAGAGCCCTAAGAGTGAACTTTTACTCTGTGTCTCTTTGGATTTACTGTAGAATTCATAGCAGTTAGATTTACTAAGACAAGACACAGGAGTGGGAGAATCTGGCATGAAACATTACCAAATTACAGTTTACTGCCAATCATGATGGTTTCCAACTGAAATTTTGACTACTCTACTGACTGAGAAAGAAGAGTTGCAAGTTCTAGATCTGCCTGGGCTACTCAGCAAGTTCAAGACCAACCTGGGCAACTTCATGAGACTTTGTCTCAAAGTAAAATAAGAAATGAACACTAGGCACAGTGTCTCACATCTGTAATTCCACATTTGGAAAGCTGAGGCAGTAGAATTGAGTTTGAGGCCATCTTGAGTTACAACCCTCAAAACCAACAAACAAACAATAGAATAAAAATGTAAAAGAATTGAGGATATATCACTCAATGGCAGGTCACTTGGCCAACAGATACTAAGCTTTGGGTCTACTATCCAGTGCCAATTTTTTTTTTTTCAAATTTTACCAAAATGACCCATTAAGGAGTGCCTATTCTGATGGTGGTGGGTGTCCTGCGGTGTCTAAGAGCTCATGCTTGCGGCTGGCTTAGATGGTTTATCCATCATAGCATGCTTTGCCTTCTTGAGCTAATGACTATATCTTGTGGAGCATCAAAGTCCTGTCTCTAAAATGAGGGCTAACCACAACACCCACTCTGAAGAGACTTTGTTTGTTTTTAAAGTGAGGTGCTTGGCATGACATCTGGCATGTCACAAATACTCAGGAAATGCTGAGTATTTGGACCCGGGCCTCCCCCGCTGTATCTTCCGTGGGACCCAGACTTTCAGTATGTGCGCATTCTCCTGGAGCCAGGATGCTCCAGAATATGGAAACGCCTTCAGTGGGCAGTCACCACCCCAAGGCACCCTTACTTAGGAGTGAGTGTGGGTAAGCTGGTAAGAGGAAGGAAAGGCCATGGAGAATGAGAGGGGAGAACTGGGAAGAGGAGAGGCTCTGTTCAGAGCAATTCCTCAACAGCTGCCACTTGGTGTGGACTTGGGAAGGGGAGGCTTTGGGCCGCCATTTTGACCACTAGAGGTCAGTGGAACGTTTTCTAAACTTAGCGGGCCCCTGAGGGAAGGTGCCAACTATAGGTGCTGCAGCACCACCTCCAACCACATCCCTTGGAGGATCCAAGTTTGTTCTGCCTTTGTTCAGGAGCCCAAGTCCTCCACACTCCTTCTCTGGGCCCTTCTCTTAGAAAGCAACATATGCAAGACAATGAATGCTCTAGGCCAGTAATGGAGAGAAAATAAGACGTGACTGGAGACACCACTTCTCTCCAAAGCTCAGATCTCCAAGACTGCCAATAAGCCAATAATCCTTTTTTTCCCCTCTTAACATATATTGCCTAAGATCTTTAGGATCCTACTTACTTGCAGCCTCCCATCCCTTGCATATGGTTTAAGCCTCTGTACTAGCCTCTGCTCCTTCTCCTCATCACATACAGATCTGGGTGACTTTCCCCTGTTTTCCAGGGTCCACACTGAGCACTCTAGCATAATCCTATCTCTTTGCTCATATTTTACGCCATTTCCTAGATGCTGCTCCAAATGATGACTATTTTGTCTTCATGGCTTATCTTCCATCCCATGAGCACCTTTAGGGTTCAAACTGTGATTATTTCTGTTTTTCTGGCCATAGTTCCTGTTCCAATTGTGGTGCTGACAGTGACATATGAGCAGAAGAGGGAAAAATGGAGTGTGGCCATTTTCAAACCAATCATATAGTTTTCACCGCACACAGCTGAGCTCACTGACCCTGGCTGGTAAATGGAAACTTCTGAGCATAGTGAAAGAGTTCTCTCTTTATGCTTCCTAAGACAAGCCAGTTCAGCCTCTGCCTTGGGACTAGTTGTTCCCCAGTATCCCACACTGTTAGGACTTGTCCAAGGCTGGTCATGTTGTCCTCCATTCCAAGCATACAACAATTCCTAATTTCTAAATGTCTTTCTTGTTAATTTCTCAAAAGACTTGGAGAAATCCAAAGGGCCTCACTTCACCTTAGTGTGACAGAACAAATGGATCACTAACCTTTAAACCAAGACTGAGCGTTACCAGTCCCATACTGCACCAAACAAAATACACAGATCAAGAACTGGAGGTATGTAGGGCAACTCACTGAAGACCACACAGCTGTATGGTAGAAAAGAATAATAGTGAGAGGTCTAATAACTCTGAAGCCCCTAAGAGACACCCAGAAGGCCCAATCTGTTTGGTCAATCTGACTAAAACCGCAGCTCGCACACAGCCAATCAGTTTAAAGGTAACACATGGGCTTGAGCAAAGTATAATGATTTGGCAAACCGGAGGAAAAGGCCTTAGCAACTCTGGAAAGTTCCTAAATGTTTAGCAATCCTAAGTCTCCCATACCTCCTGAGTCAACCAATCCAATGAGAAGTTACTGCACTCCATCGGGAAATCTCCCTAATTACCTTTAAATTGAGCCTGCATGCTCACTTCATGGCCCCATTTGAAGGGATGGTGGCCCCAGCATGCTGGTAAATTCCTACAGAATAAACACTCCTTGCATACTCCTTGAGTCTGGGGTCTTCCTTCAGTTATTCTCCGACCCCAACGATAGAAGGGTGTAGGTTTCTCTCTCACCCTTGTGTCAGGTTCTGAACTCTGTGTGTGTGTGTGTGTGTGTGTGTGTGTGTGTACGCACACACACGCGTGTGAATTGTTGAGGACTGACTATGTCAAGTCTCTACTGTAAGGAAAAATGAGTGGCTGGTAGTGCTGGCCTAGTGGTGCTGCCTTTGACCCCAGGACTCCAGAAAAAGAGGCAGGCAGATCTCTGCACTCAAAGCCAGGCTGGTCCACATCACGAGTGCCAGGCCAACCTGGGTATGCTGTAAAAGTCTGTCTAGGAATAAAAATAGATTTTAAAAAGAAAAAATAAGGAAGGAAGGAGAGAAGGCAGGAAGGAGGGAGGGAGAAAAGGAGGGATGGAGGGAATGAAGGAAGAAAGGAAGGGGTGGGAAGAAGGTTTGTAGGCCCAGGTCACTGGAAGAGAGAACAGATGGGAAGCTAGGTAAAGGAAAGTAGCTAACTGTCAGAAGATATCTCAACTTGACTTAGCCCCTCAGTCTGGCACCATGAGTACCCTCTGCCTCAGGTTCTAACCTCACATGGCACCCACCAAACCAGACAAATTAACAATCGAAGACATGGGGTCATTCATCCAAGGCCATACAGCTACTTAGCAGCCTTTGGCTTTCTCCAAGTCTTCTGAACACCATGAAAGGTTCTTGATCCCCAGTACTAGTGTGCGGGGTACTGAACAGCTCTTGGCTGCTCAGCGTGGATAGTGAGGCCAAAAGCGACCAGGACAGGCAGAGATACCCAAGACAATGCTTGGCTTTCAGTGCAGAGACCAGGAAAAGGTGAGTGAAGAGTCGGTGCTGGTAGCTTTGCAGGGACTGAGAGCTGAGGCGGGGGAGTGTAGAGAAACGCTTTGGGGCTAGGCATCTCAGCAACTGTTCTGAAAGTTTAGCAACTCTTCTCCAGGAATATTTGCTAGGAGACTTAATCCAGCCACCCCAGCCTGAGCCAGGAATGAATAAATAATGGCTTTTCCTATCTCCTCAAAAGGCCAGGTCGTAGAATTCCTTTGTTCCAGGCTGACACATAGTTCATAAAAACCCTTTTGATACCAAGGACTCGGATTCCCTTTTGGGGGTTCTTATTCTCATTAATTAAACAATCTAAGAATGGACTCAAACAGCAGCTCGAAGACAATTTTATTAGAGTTTAAAGGAAAACTTCCAGGAAAGGCAATTCCGTAAATCTCAACAGCTCTCTGGAGAAGGAAGGAGCTGTGCCATTTAAGCTGCCATAGCGGCCACACACATGGCAAACGAGCAGCCACGTGGAGTTAAGGGAAGAGAAGACTCGGGGGGGGGGAAGAGTAAGGAAGCCTGGCATGTTGTAGAAACACAGCACACAAGGAAACCATGCTAAGAGAGGAGACAGAAGGAGAAAAAGGGGAAGTTACACTTTTCTGAGTAACTCAGAGAAGCAGACAGAGTTACAAAGATGTGTAACTGTATGTAGGCTGCTAAGCTGTGGTGCGGGGGTGGGGATTCGGGGAAGGAGAAATAAAGTATATCATTAGAAGGTTAATTATTCTGCCTAACTCTTAAGCCTGGCCTTCCTGGTGGGTGGGAGAGGGTAGGGCTCCCTCAGTCAAGTAGCTGACCAGGTCAGCTATAGTGTTCATGGTCTACTCAAGCCAGACTCTTCTCTTGTTCAAAAGGTGTTTTTTCTACTCTAACACTTTGTTATTGCTTTTTTAAAATTGTGTGTGTGTGTGTGAGTGAGAGAGAGAAACAGACAGAGAGAGAGAGAGAGAAAGAGAGAGAGAGAGCGAATGAACAAGTATATCAGTCCTCAATTTTCCTTTAAACGGGGTTCACGGTGAGTGTGGCTGGCCCAGGAGCTTCCGGGGATTCCCATCTCTCCCTTCCCTCTTGCCATAGAAGCCCTGGGATACTCGACACACGGATGGCATTGTCCAGCTTCCCATGGGTTCTGGAGATCCCAAATCAAGCCCTTACTCGTGCCAGGCACGGCCACACCCACAGCCCTCCCCCTCAAGCCCACCCCGAACATTTCCACAGCTCATTATACTACCTTCATGAATCTCTACAATGAGCCCTATGCGGTAGGTTACTGGTACCCTGCCTGGCCAGCAAGAAAACTGAAGTTCAAAAAGGTTCTGTAACTTGTCCAAGGTCATTCCGTTAGTGCCAATGAAACCTGAGCCAAGACGGTGTGACTGCAGAGAGCAGGTGTACCCCGTCTTACACAGCACCATCTCTCCACAAGTTGCCACGTGGGGAGAGGGGCAAGCAGGTGATTACTTTGTGTATAGACTTGGAGAAGCGTCCCACACCTAAGAAGTATCCTGTGTCATATGACATACATTTTTTTAATTAAAACGTATGTACAGAGCCAGCAAGATGTCTCAGTGGGTAAAGACTCTTGCTGCAAAGCCTGATGACCTGAGTTTGATCCCTGGGACCAACGTGGTGGAAAGAGAGCACTCGCTCACTCTTTTGACCGTCACAGCAGGCAGGTCCCAAGGCTGGGGAAGCAGCTTGGTGATCAAGCACTTGCCTAGCATGCAAGAGGCCCCTGAGTTACATCCCTGAATCCCCAAATAAAATAAGAGAGTCAATATTTGTTTGTTTGTTTGTTTGTTTGTTTGTTTGTTTGGTTTTTTCCTTGCAGACATTAAGACCAGAGATGGAATAGAAGGAATAAAACGCAAATGCAACGGGCAGGTCATTGGTCATGGCCTTTCACTCGCTCGAGCATGCGTGTATTTCCTGTACACACAGCCCTGTCTTTCGGATTTCGGGGAGGCCCTGCTCTGGGATCTATCTCCCAGTGCTGTAGACTGACAGCTTGGAGGACAACCTCCTCCAGGCCTCCCAGTACCTGGCTAATCTCTGCTTCGGATGTAGCCTTTGCCCTGGCATTCAGCAGCAACAAGGAAAGAATGTGTTTTCCCTTTCTTCCCAGGCTCTACCTGGGTGTGGTGGCATCTGCTGTCACTAGAAGGCTTCTGTAAATAAAGCCTGCTTAACTCCTTAGCCAGAGGGTCTGGGCGACAGGAAGGCAGCTCGTGCCCTAGATTCCCCAAATTGTTGGAGGCCGTGGGTGAGCCCTGTCACATCCCTTCAGCAGAAATACCTGCGTTGGCTTGTCAGTACATCTGGGCATGCTTTGTGAGGCTGCTTTGCCACTCAGAGGGGCTTGAGCAAATACCCTGAATGCCAGGCAACTAGGCAGCCTCCAGGCTGTGACATCCCATTTCCTTCCTTTTGGCAGTTCCCCAGGGCTCCCAAATGAAGTCTTATGGGGTTCCCCACTGTATGGCTCATAACCAGAGGTGTATGGGGGGGGGGGTCTAAGCTTACACAACTAACAAGTACCTCTAAGAAAAATTACACAAAATAGCAGCAATGCCTGGGCTCTTGAAAGGGGTCCAAGGAAACAGGAGGACCTGAAGCTTTATGTTCCCTTCATGATTATGAAAAAACAAAAACAAACATACCAAAAACAAACAAACAAACAAACAAACAAAAAACCCCAAAAACAAAACAGCAAAACATCACCTTGCTTCCATTTACTTTCCCAGGCTTTGTCACCCAATTCCTTTAGATTCTCCTTTTTAAATGTTTCTAACCCTTAGATGGCATCTTAGTTTGCTTTTATTGCTGTGGTAAACACCATGACTAAAAGAAACTTGGGGAGGAAAGGACTTATTTCAGGTTACATCTTATAGTCAAATTGAAGGGACGTCAAGGCAGGAACTGATGCAGAATCCATGGAGGAATGCTGCTTACTGACTTGCTCCCTATGGCTTGTTCAGCTTGTTTCCTTATACATCCCAAGACCACCTGTCCAGGGGTGGCTCATCCACTGTTGCTTCCTGATGATAAAGGACTTGCCTCGAGTCCTACTAAGTAGCAAAACACAAAACACAACACAATACCACATCGTTAGTTATAAGACGGTATCTTTCAGACTCCAAAGCCTATGCCCACTTCGTCTGAGCCAAACTGAGTTTCCTTCTATGTTCCTGTAACATTAATACTGAGCCATACACACAGTGCCGTGGTGCCCACTGCCCCTAGAAGAGAATGTCTGTCATGGCCAGCTCAAGGGTCTTTCTTCCCACTAATGTTGGACCAACTGCTCACAGCTAGATCCCAGAAAACTTCAGGATACAATGTCACCATCACCCCAATCCTCCTAAATCTTTATAACTTAATGTGGGTGCATTGGCCTCTTTATAAGTTGCTTCATTTCTGCTTTTTACATGTGGCATCTAGCCTGTGCATGTCAGATAGCTATCCTATAATAATGCTGCGGGGAAGGGGGAGAAGGTCAAACTGAGGTTCATCCACCAGTAACTATGCTAAGACATCCTAACTATTCTTGGACATGCTAGGCAAGCATTCTGTCACTTCTCCTTATTCTGTAGTTTGGCTTGGCATGGCTTCAGGTGTGGACTGGTTTCTGGTCTGCTCCTGATTTGTCTTATTTTCTTTGGGCCAGTAGCTTCCCAGGATAAATTCATCTCAGGGACAATGACAGGTTCGCAGAGGGCAAGACACACCTGATAAGCACACTGATGACTTTGTTCTTTGTGTGAACTCTGATATATTGTTGTCCCAAGAAAGCCATGAGGTCAAGCTCAAAGTCCAGGACTGAAATGTACACCCTGACCACCACCACCCACACACACAGAAGACTAAAGAGCAAGCACCTTTCTATCTACTACCACAGAAGATAGAAAAAAAAATTTGTTTTCCCTGACTACTCCTAAGGCTTTCAAACTAGGCTGCCAGTTAACTTCAAAGATGCCATGTTAGGATATTCTTTACAAATCCTTACAAATTACTCTAATTTCAAATGCAAATTAATATATGCTATATTTTATATTTTATCTTCAGGTCGGGGTTTCATAATTCCCTGGGCTATCCTCCAACTCACAATATAGATATAGATGATCTTGAACTTCTGTTCTTCCTGTCTCTAACCTCCCAAGTTCTAGGATTACAAATATATGATACTATGCTTGGTTTTATGAATATAGAATCCAGGGTTTGTGTGTGCTGGGTATCTGAGACCTAAGCAGAAGGTCATTTCTACATCTCTAGGGTTCATCTTGAGCACCTTTGACTGTAGGAGAGACTCCCTATCCATCAATACCCAACTCCTAGCCCCTGCCTGGACCTACAAAAGTTTGTTCAGGAAAACTCCACCTCACTGGCTATCAAGGAATGCACTGATTTGCACTCTTTCAGGCCAGTGTGCTCTCATCAGGACCTTGATCTCCTACCTGCATGGGAACTAGCTCTCTGCCTGTCAACCAGGACTAACTTTAGCCTGGGGAATCATCAGGAACACAGAAGACAGCAGCTGGAATGTACTGACAGGGAGATGAAGAAACAAAAAGTTAAAAGATTATGTTGGAAGAACGCCACTCTTTAGCTGTCAGGGAACAAATTCTTAAAAAAAAAAAGAGAGAGAGAGACTGTCTTCACATCAATTACTCTTTTTAAAAATTATCGATGAACATGTTGCAATGATTGGGCATTTTAAAACTCTAGAAACAGTACTAAAATGACTCAGGGCTTACTTGTGTATAATGGAATCATGCACAGTTTCTAGTGTTTTAATTTTATTTTTATTTTCAATTTCTTCCCTATCAGGCATGTGTTACTTCTGCAATGAAAAGAATCAAAACGAAGAAGAGGTGTGCACCTGAAGCTTCTCTCTTCCGAAAACGGCCAGCCAACAGCAGAACAAAAAGTGTGTTTCCAGTGTGCCTCATCCATGATGTCCTAGGACATGGAATTTGTGAAACTGCCAAAGTCCATACAAGCTCCAAGCCCACATTTGTGTGCTTGCAGTCAATTATGATGAGCCTATGTGTGTGTCACATTGGTTGGACCCTGTGTGCTGAGCATCAAATCAACCTATTTAAGGGTGATGACAAGAAATTAGAAGAATGAGCACATACATGAAAAACTGATCAAGAGAAGAAATCCCATAAATTGGCTGGTTGCAATTGTGGGTAGCACTTTATGAGGCCCAGGATGTCATCAAATAGTACCTCAAATGCAAGAAATGAACAAGTGAAAAATTTGACTCATTTCAAGAAACAAAAAGTGGTTCTCTTCAATGTCAAGATGTGAACTCCAGTGAGAAAGATTGTATATAGACCTTTAAACAAGAGAGAGACTTGGCTGTTGACAATTCAGATGCTGGAGGAGGTCTGTGCCTTCTGAGCTTTGGGACCTTCCCTCCAATCTCTCCAATTTCCTCCATTTTGCTTACCTATCCTCAGCCTGCACAGAGCTTCAGTGTCAGAGCCATGGTCGACTGGCTATGCAAGTTTTCTCAGTCTAGATTTGTTGTGTGACACCATTCCTGGAGAGACATGAAGAAATATCTATTCTCTCCAGATAGAGAACTGACAACAAACAAAGTAAATACAATACAAAAATCAAACTTGGTAAACTAATAAATTTTATTGGGTTGCTTATAGAACTTTGGCGAGGTGCTTACTAGAGAAAAAAATGACTCAAAGATAGCTGCATTACTAAAGCCCACACCAGCATGGGTGACAGTTCACAAAACCCTAGAGTTGTAAACATGACTTCTATGCAGCTTGGCTTGTCTGAGCCTCTTTCAGGCAGCTCAGCTGGTAGGAGAGTGTCTCCTCAGCAATCATTATTGCATAACCTGGGGAAAAGGAGCAACCTTCTACATTTGGTCAATTTCAGGAACTTTCTGAGACTTCTGGGTTGTCTACTTCCTGAATCTCAAGGAGCTTCCCTTCAGGCTGGAACATTTCACCTCTTTTTAGGACTTCCTGAATTTTAACCAGCTTCTCAAAGGAAATTGCTACTCAGCATAACTGGGAGGCACTTACCTTCCATGTGATGTTTTGGGTCCTCCCAATGTCATGTGTTGAGGCTCTAGACACCAGAGTAACAGCATTTGGAGATGGGCCTTAAGGAGGTAGTGAGGATTGGATGCGGTCATGAGGTCGGAGCCCTCATAAAGCCCTCATCAGAATTTATGCTCTTGTAATAACAGAAATTATTGAAAGCAGAACATGGTGGTGCAGTCACGTAACCCCAGACTCAGGAGGCTGAATCAGGTGGGTACTGCACTGGAGGGCAGCCTGATGTGGTTTGCAAGACAAAGTCTTGCAAGAACACCCCCTCCTAAGGTAATTTGGCTAGTCCAACATAATCCTGATGATATCCTGTCCTGGTCCTTGAACTTCCAACCTTCACATCTGTGAGAAAGAAGTCTCTGTTGCATAGTCTACCAGCTGATGGGTGTTATGGTACAGTCTCCTAAAGGCCCAGTGTTAAACACTCAATTCACAGGGCAGTGGAAACTTTGAGAAGTGGGACTTAGTGGAGGTTTTGCAAATCACTGGAATAGTGATTCACTGAAAAGGATTATGGCAGCCAGACCCTTCCTCTTTCTTCTCCTTGCCCCTGCCCAGTTCACACGGTGAACAGATTTGCTCCACCATGTATCCCTGTCTGGATGTGCTCACCAAAGGTCCCAAACAACGAGGCAAATCAATCAGAACGAGAACCTAGAAACGTGAGAGTCAAAATAAGTGTCAAAATGTGAAAGTCTCTTTATAACGTGATTGTCTCAGGTATTTTTGTAAGTCAGAAAGACCCAACATAATGGATCTTTTGTTATAGCCGCTTGAGTTGACTAATACATCACTGGACACTTTTATCCACTGCTGCCCTTTTTGATGATATAGGGCATAGTAATCATTTAACTCGATCCATTCAGTCCACCACTCGTTCAGAAAAAATGCATGCTTTACACAAGTCAAGCACTGAGGCTCGCACCAGGGAAGCATGGTTTTAGGAAAAGCCAACACTCTTTGCTTGCTCAGAGCTTCAGGGCCATTCAAAAGAGGAAGAGAATCATTAAGATTGGTCATGAGTCGATAATTATTGAAAGTTGGAAGTGGGGCTATAGCTCCACTGGTAGAATGCTTACCTACATTCTCGGCGCTGCACACACCAGGCTTGGTGGCATGTGCCAAAAATTCCAGCACAGAAGCAGAGGCAGGTGGATAAGATGTTCAAGATGATCCTCAGCCAGCTTGGGTTACATGAGATTCTGCCTCCGTGTGTGTGTATTGTGTAATATACACATATATGGTTCATGGATTTGAGTTTTTATTATGCGCCCTACATTTTCAAATGTTTAAAAAAATATGTTTTTAAGTAAATAGTATTGCATAAGAAATACAAAAATTTGAGAATGGGGAGAATTTTTTTTTAAAAAAACTGAACTGTAGGCAAGATGCTTTGTTTAGTAAAAGCATATTTGCAGTACCGTCTGAGCATGCATTTGATTCCTCGAACCCAGGTTTAAAAAGAAATCTCCATGGTTGGAGTATGAGTCTCTGGGGAGTTCCCTGTGTTCAAATTATCTTGTTCTGTTGCTCTCCTTGTGGAGTTCCTGTCCTCTCCAGCTCTTACTATTTCCCACTTCTTACATAAAATTCCATTCACTCTGCCCATCAGTTGGCCATCAGGCTCAGCATCTGCTTTGACAGTCTATACTGCAGAGGCTTTCAGAGGCCCTCTGTGGCAGGTTTCAAGGTTGTTTCCTGTTTTCTTCTGGCTTTCAGAGGCCCTCTGTAGCAGGTTCCGAGGCAGTTCAGTGTCCAAGTGGGCTACCTAGTAATGGGAAGAGGGACTGCCTCTGACATAATCTGATTGGCCTGCTCGTTGATCACCTCCCCCTGAGGGGAGAGCAGCCTTACCAGGCCACGGTAGAGGACAATGCAGCCAATTTTGATGAGAACTGATAGACTAAGATCAGAAAGGAGAGGAGAACCTCCCCTATCAGTGGACTTGGGGAGTGGCATGCATGTAGAAAGGGAAGGGAGGGTGGGATCGGGAGGGGAGGAGGGAGGGGTTTATGGGGGGATACAAAATGAATAAAGTGTAATTAATAAAAAAATTTAAAAAAAAAGAAAAAACAAGAAATCTCCAAGTTTGGTATTCACATCTGTAATCCCAGAACTCCTATGGTGGGCTGACAGGTAGAGACAAAAATCTCTCACAGATGCCCAGGGGCCAGCTAGCCTGAAGTATCACAGAAGCTCGCAGACCAGATGGCTTGGAGTATTGCAGAAGCTCATGGACCAACTAGCTTGGGATAGCCACTCAGCAGAAACTATAAAGGAGACCCTACCTCAACAAGGCAGAAGAGAACCAGCTTCCAGAAGCTGTCCTCTGGTCTCCACATTCATGCCCTACCACAAGCATGTGCCCACAAATACATGCATGCAATAGTAGGTAATAATAATTGAAAAAAAATGGAACTTTATTGAGTTTTCTGAAAAGTAGATAGTTAATACCATAAGACAGAATGGAGAGAATCACTGTCGGTCAGAGAAGATTGTCACAATATACAAGCAAATTTCAAAAGCATGAGCCACCAGTACCTAGCTAAGGACATAGGAAGAGAGTTCCAGGCAGAGGGAAGAAAGAACACAGGGCTTGCAAAGGAAGAGGCACACCTCACACAGTGACTGGGGGAGGGGTTGCTGGGCAAGGAATCAGTTTCTGTGTGAATTGTCCCTTCCACTACTCCAGGACCACTATAGGTAAAGGTGGCTGTTAGCTCCTGCTCGTGTCTAACCTCACACACTGCTGAGAATCTATGGAGCAAAGTTTCAGTTCATGGAGGATGACAGAACCAAGGTGAGACAGAGGAGCACCCAGCACCCAGCACCCAGCACCTAGCATAGTCAACTGATCGGTGTCCTCTGAGGTTCCTGGATGTTTTAGTGGCCCTGCTCCTCTGTTCACCTGTCCCTTCTTTTGAGACTACAGGTAGCGGAGAGCTACCTGTCAATTGGTATTCTTGCCAATAGATGTAAGCTGTAGTCTCCAGCAGGGAAAAACAGTTTAGTTCCGGTCTTCCTTCTTTGCCTTATTCCTATTATGGATTAGAATCAGGGTGGTAAGAGGAATGTCCTTTACTGGGCCATCTTGGACACCTCCACGATGACACTCCCACTCTCTTCCCTAATAAACTCTGACCATCGGGGCTCCCAGGATTGGCTTGATTACATGCTTATGTTTTCAGTGCTTCCCCCTCAACATCCCCCTTCAGTTTTGGTTCTTGTGAAATGATCTGATTCTTATTCTTTCATTCATTTGTTTAATGAATGAGATGCAGAAAGCTCTTTTTTGTTTTGTTTTGTTTTTTTACATCGGGCTTACAGTCCTGTGAGAGTCAACAATAAGGCAGAAGCACATAAAAACAAAGAAGGTCAGAACATAGAACAGTGTAAGGTGCTATGTGCAGAGCATCCGCAGGTACCTTCAGACTGAGTGTTTGGGGAACAGTGTTTAAGTGGAAACCTGAGAGATAAGTGACCAAGAAACAATCTGTGGGTTGAGACCTTTTATGGGGGAGGGGGAGTGTCAAAAATAAACCTTTCCACAGGGGTCACCTATGATCATCTGCATATCATGTATTTACATTATGATTCATAACAGTAGCAAATTGACAGTTATAAAGTAGCAACAAAAATAATTTTATGGTTGGAGTCAGCACAACATGAGGCACTATATTAAAGGGTTGTGGCATCAGGAAGGTTGAGAACCCCCGCTCTAGACAGAGGCAGCAGCATGTGCAATCACCAACAGTACAAAAATGAGCTTAGTGAGTCGAGAAATCAGAAATGGAGGGGTCACAGCCCACACACAGTGAAAGGGAACACAATACAAGTTGAAGTGGTTGAAGAGAGAGGTGAAGAGAGGAATATAGCAGAGGGAAAGTCCAAGAGTATGCAGCTAATACTAGAAGACTGTCAGGCAGTTCTGAGAAGAAGCCTCCAGGACCCCTCAGATCCCCCAACAAGAACAATAACAAATATACTGGGAACGGGAAGGGAAAGAGTATGCCAATAGTCTCAGCAAAGAAGCTAAAAGTACATTTACCAAAGACACAAAGTTTGGGTTTTGTTTCTAGTAACCAACTCTCAAGCTAGGAAGGAAGCTTCTAAGGTCAAGGTTGGTCATAGGACAATTGCAATTTATTTTGAGCCTGAAGGTCCAGGCACCACGAGATCTCTAACTCTTGGTCTTCTGAGACCCTCAGTATGAGGTGGTTGTATACCTGTCTCTAAGTTGCACACTTTTTAGACTCACACACTTCACAAGTCGCTCCAGTGCAGCTGGAAGAAGCCTTCAGTGTTAGTTGGAGCATTTCCTCCTTTGATCTGTGTGCCACACTATCAGCAGCAGAAATCAAGAGTGCAGAATTGTGCTTTGCTGTACAGCCAAATGAAGAACCACCAAATCCCCTGGGAGCTTCCCTCACTTACAGTGCCAGGGGGCAGCTTGGCAGGTAGCCCGGCAGAGGAGGCTGTTGGCCTCTTCTGTCCTTCTCCAACTTGCCATCTGAAACCTGCCCTGCAGAAAGCAGGAGCCCCTGAACTCGTGGGGAGACCTGGATAGGCCAAGCTGTCCATGGGCTCCACCAGGAACAGCTATTTTAAAAGATAAGAGGGGAGCCAAGGGTTTGAGGTTTCTGTCTGAGCATGAAACGGGATGAGGCTTCGAAAATGCCTCTTCCTCCCCAGTTAGAAAAACTTGATTCCACTAAAGGTCTGGCATTTGCCAAGCTGCCTCTAATATGGTACAGCTATCAGGCAGCTCCCAAGGAGGAGGGAACTCCGTTAGCCCAAGCGGGGCTGGCAAACTGTGGGGCCACTGACCAAATGAAACCCCAAAGCTATTTTTGTATGCCCCATGAGCTAAGAATAAATTTGACCCTTTTCTTTATTTTCTTTTAAATCAGAGCAGGAGCTCTGAGTCATAGCACTGGCAATCAGGAAATTCTAATTTGAGTGCCCACAAATGATGTTAGAGTGAAAAGCAACCATGCCCAGGTATTCTCACCTATCGGCCATAGTTGCTTCTGCCCTATGGTAGCTAAACTAAATAGTTGCAACGATGATTGTGTGACTCAAAAATCCTAGAAGAATTGCTTTCTGACCAGTCAGAAAACACTTGCTAACCCCTGGGTTAGAATGATATCTCTAACAGCTTTTGCACAAAAGGTCACTTTCAGGTTCTATGTGCTGTTCAAGTGTGATGGATTGAATGTGGTTCATCTCCATCAACACACACACACACACACACACACACACACACACACACACACACACA